>NW_026720092.1:0-10138 GCF_029784015.1 Lycium ferocissimum
AGGGGGAAAAAAGGGGTGGTAGAATGGGTTTGAGATAGGGGGAGAATTTTGAGATTTTAAAAAGGATATGACTTTGGAAAAGGCTTAAAAAGAGAATACGACAAGAGAATGATAATGAGTAACTTACTACCCCGCGTTTTCGTAGCATGAGTTTGATATGTACCTCATCGTAGTAATGGGATGTTTTGAAAGGCACAAGCCATGGAAAATACGTAACAACGAAGAAAAAGGGTGAATTACGATCTCGTAAGTCGTAATCGGGAAAGAATATTTTGAAACACGGGAACATGGCCATTATTAGTGTAATAAGTGACAAATATCATGTATGGAGAATTTCGGAATATTTCGGGATTGAGCAAATTGAAGAAAATAAGTTCGACGAAAATTTGAGCAACGCGGGACGGATTTTAGTTAACTTTGGAGGCGCATATCTCATAGTATATGTGGAGTTTTAAGGTGGTTCAAAGTCCTAAAATGAAGTTCGTCGAGTCTAGTTTGTAATGCAACCAACCGTTCATTGATAGGACATCGGAGTAGAGAATTATAGACGTTACAAACTGAACTCGTCGACGCGAAACAATATTCCCGCGGCACCGCTTACAAGATCATAAAGATCTACGATCGCTACAAGATCAGAAGCTACGAAAACCGACTTCAGCGATCCGTTTTAAGGGTTAAAAATCTCATTTTTTTTCATCCAAAACTTCCAAAAATTTCCGAAAATTCAGCAAGGGGGGAGCAAATGGAAGACCAAAAATTCTCCTCCAAAAAAATTATTTTCCTAGCATTCCTACCAAGTGGAAGGTCCTTATTAACATGGGATGATTGTTGAGGCAAGTAGAGTGTTGTTCTTGAAGTTTTCAAGCCTTAGCCGAGTGAAGAACCAAGTGAAGGTAAGGTTTAATTTCATCTTTCATGTGTTATGGATGGTTTGTACATGTTGTGGTATGTGGAAATAAATGAAGTTCATGAAATTGTGCATGTAGAAGTGTAGCCGTGTGTGTGTGTGGCCGTGTATGGATGTGTGTTGGAAGAATGGTGAAGTAATTGTAGTTAGCACGTTTGTGTATTGTTATGACGTGTAGAAATGAATGGAACTCATAAAATATTGGAGTTGATGTTTGGCCGTGTATGTTGGATTGGGCCGTGTGTGTTGTGTTGTGTAGGAAGTGAAGAATTAATTTTATTTAGTGTAATTTGGTTGTTGTGTTGTGGATTATGTGAAGAAAAATGAAGTTTTAATGATCCAAGTTGAAGCTATAATTGTGTGGGCTGTTTTAGGAGCCAATTTGGTCCTAATGTGTTTTCTTGAAGTTATGATAATGATATTGCTAACGTGCGGATTGTTGGTGAAGTTTATGAATTTGGAAGGAAGAAATATGTTATGGTTGCTCATGTTGAGTTGGGAAGGTTTCGGGTTCTATGGCATATTATTTGGATTGTTTGAATATTTTTGTGGATTGTTGGAAATGTTATTGAATCATGTTTGAATGGTTTTGAGTTGGTATTTGAACGCGTGAGCAATGATATTGAATTGATTATATATGTTGGTTTGAACGTAATTGGAATGTCGTCGCATTGTGCGAAAGAAGGTTGTTGATGATAAAGTGCGTTTTGAATAAATGGTTGATGTTGTTAGAATGTTTGTTGGTATTGTTGTTGATGAATTTGGCCGAGTTGAAATCTCGGGGTTGTTGCATTATAGGGGAAGTCTTTGCCCAAATTTACGTAAATAAAAGTAATGGCTTGGAATTGAATTCTTTGACGCTCATGGTTAATGTTCGATGCCTATTGATGTTGTTGTAGATTTTGAGAAGACAAGACTTACGTTTGGACTAGCTTAGGAAGCAAACCGGGTATGTGAAGCTTACCCTTCTCTTTTTTTTGGCATGTCTTAGACGGAATTAAGGTATGACATGATATGTGCCTCGGGGTAATTCCATTCGTAAAGTTCGAGTAAGTTTGTGATTCGTACTTGCTTTGATGTTGGCATCCTTAGTATGGTCTGTATGTCTTGGATATGATTGAGTTTGAAATGCTGCGTAAGCGATTCTTATATGTTTCTTGATATTCGTATCCTTAATACGGTCGAGTTATGGTCCTTACGTCTTGTGTATGATTTAAATTCCTAAGGTTGCAAAAGAGTTATATTTTCAAAAGAATTTTGTTTTCAAACGAGATACGTTCCTAAACGATTTCGAAACTACGAACGTTCATAACTTTCGACTAAGGGCTCGGATCGCCTTGATTTCTTCGCAAATGGTTTCATGACGAGTAAGGACTCAAATTTTCATAGGCGGGCCCGGATTGGGTTGACGCTCGTCCGTGGGTCCCGCGACTTTTTATGTTAGCTTTAAATGACCTATTTTTTTTAAAAAAAAGGGAATTTAATACAACTACTTTTCCGATCCCAAGCATGATTATTTATTTATCTGTCGAGTTGGAAATAAGGATTTTATGTCCATGATTTTGATATGTCCCGAGCGAGAATCGGGAGAAAAACTTGATTTGACTATGGTTTTGGATTTTCAAAAAGAGGGTTCGTTTTGATCGTTCGGTTGAGTCAGTGATGATGTACGATGTGCGTGTGGTTACTTACGATCTGCTCGTGCGTTCTATGTTGCCTCTTTCACCGGATCCGGGCCGGTATATGATCGTGCGCATTATGATATACTCCGGTGTTATCTTGTGTTACGGTTCCGAGACCTCGCCATAGGGCCGGGTTCGTTTATGGAGTTATCTTTGTGATATGGCTTATGATGTGTTGTGATGATGTGTTGTGTTCGGGGATACGGAGATTTGAAACTTCCGGTGTTATCTTGTGTTGTGGCGCCGGATAGGGTGGCGACCACGTTCGTCCGCCGGTCCTATGGGCCGCATTTGATATGTGATGATGTATGATAAAATGATGAGTTTGTTCACCGATGGTGGGGCAAACCCAATGATGAGGCAAAATTCCACATTGGTTTAGGCAAATCCCACATCGGTTAATGCTATTTCGTATGACCGATTATGATGTGTTCGGTGTGAGTATGTATAATTTATGCGTAGGATGTAAGTACTTGGGTAATTGGGTCATTACGACTTCATTTTTCGTACTTTATGCTTTACATGCTCAGTACATATTCCGTACTGACCCCCTTTCTTCGGGGGCTGCGTTTCATGCCACGCAGGTACCCACGGATGAGTAGATGAGGTTAGCAGAAGATGCTCCAGCTGGATTGGCGAGCTCCACTTCCTCACGGAGTCTGCCGAGTCCGAGTGCGTGTATGGTATACGAGACGTTAGTAGAGACTTTGCGACGTTGTCGAGTGTACGATATGTCGGGCCTGTTTTGTAAGCGGCTATGTAAGCCGGTGTGTTTGTATGCATTATGCTACTGATGTGTTAGGCAAGCGGCTATAAGCCGAGGTACTGTTGTGCCTTATATCACAGTTTTCATACGACTGCAGATTCTATTTGGTTTGAAAGAAAAAAAAACGAAAGGCATGTTTGTTTTCTGAAAAATTTTCATTGCGTGCGTATGTTTTGTTTTGTGGGCCCAGTATGGTTATGTGGATTACGAGAGTTTGCGGGTTCGCTCGGCCCTAGGTAAGGGTCGGGTGCCCGTCATGCCTATCGGAAATTGGGGTGTGACAAAGTGGTATCGGAGCGGTTCGTCCTAGGGGTTGTACGCAAAGTCGTGTCCGGTAGAGTCTTGTTTATGGTGTGTTGCGCGCCACATTTATAAACGGGAGGCTACGGGGCATTTAGGATGGTTACTCTTCTTTCACATCGAGATCGTGCCATAGAGCCAAGTCATAGGAGATGGGACTCCTTACCCCGATTTGTGATTGCGAAAGAATGGCAATCGATAGAAGAAAACGATTGATGATGTTGGAAGTCACAAAGTACGCAGTAAGTAAAGGTATGAAAGATGTATGTTGGCAAGGATATGGGACTCACGATTGAAATACAAGTTGAAGACTAAAAAGGAAAAGTAAACAAGAAAAGTGTAACGAGGTACGATTCGAGTTGGACACACGAGGTAAGTTTATCATTTTAAATCGTTGTTGATGTTGGGAGCCTGTGAGGTCGTGATATGATATGATATGTATATATGTATGTTGGCCCTGTGAGGCATTGTTGGTATTTCCTGCATGCAGGTTTTGAGGTAGTAAGAAATATAGAGGAAACTCTGCCGAAATTTTCCGGAAATAAAAAGAGAATGAGATATGGGTTTGTAATACGACTTGAAAGGTCGTGCCGATAGTAATAGTGAGATTAAGACAAGAGTACGGAGGAAAAGAATTGTGATGTATATGAACGTATTGATAAGACGACTTGTGAGCTATTAAGGATAAAGTTGATCGAAAGGGTAAAAAAAAAAAAAAAAAAAGTTAAGGAGTGGTACACTATGAGATCGAATACGAACGAGACAATGTGAATATAATGAAGATTGTTATGAAAATAAGTAAAGCCCCCGGGGAGAAGATGACTTGGGAAGGTTTGAAAAGACGATGAAGAAGAAATATGGTTGGGAGATGAGACGGTATGTCATGGTAATAAAGGAAACCCCCCGAGATGTTTATAAGACCCTATGCGGCTAGTTGAACATTCGAGGACGAATGTTCTAAAGGGGGAAGGATGTTATACCCCGCGTTTTCAGAGCATGAGTTTGATATGTACCTCATCGTAGTAATGGGATGTTTTGAAAGGCACAAGCCATGGAAAGTACGTAACAACGAAGAAAAAGGGTGAATTACGATCTCGTAAGTCGTAATCGGGAAAGAATATTTTGAAACACGGGAACATGGCCATTATTAGTGTAATAAGTGACAAATATCATGTATGGAGAATTTCGGAATATTTCGGGATTGAGCAAATTGAAGAAAATAAGTTCGACGAAAATTTGAGCAACGCGGGACGGATTTTAGTTAACTTTGGAGGCGCATATCTCATAGTATATGTGGAGTTTTAAGGTGGTTCAAAGTCCTAAAATGAAGTTCGTCGAGTCTAGTTTGTAATGCAACCAACCGTTCATTGATAGGACATCGGAGTAGAGAATTATAGACGTTACAAACTGAACCGTCGACGCAGAAACAGTATTCCCGCGGCACCGCTACAAGATTGCGATCTTTCTACGAAGATCGCTACACAGCTACAGTAAAACCGACTTCACAGTCCGTTTTAAGGGTTAAAAATCTCATTTTTTTTCATCCAAAACTTCCAAAAATTTCCGAAGAAAATTCAGCAAGGGGGAGCAAATGGAAGACCAAAAATTCTCCTCCAAAAAAATTATTTTCCTAGCATTCCTACCAAGTGGAAGGTCCTTATTAACATGGGATGATTGTTGAGGCAAGTAGAGTGTTGTTCTTGAAGTTTTCAAGCCTTAGCCGAGTGAAGAACCAAGTGAAGGTAAGGTTTAATTTCATCTTTCATGTGTTATGGATGGTTTGTACATGTTGTGGTATGTGGAAATAAATGAAGTTCATGAAATTGTGCATGTAGAAGTGTAGCCGTGTGTGTGTGTGGCCGTGTATGGATGTGTGTTGGAAGAATGGTGAAGTAATTGTAGTTAGCACGTTTGTGTATTGTTATGACGTGTAGAAATGAATGGAACTCATAAAATATTGGAGTTGATGTTTGGCCGTGTATGTTGGATTGGGCCGTGTGTGTTGTGTTGTGTAGGAAGTGAAGAATTAATTTTATTTAGTGTAATTTGGTTGTTGTGTTGTGGATTATGTGAAGAAAAATGAAGTTTTAATGATCCAAGTTGAAGCTATAATTGTGTGGGCTGTTTTAGGAGCCAATTTGGTCCTAATGTGTTTTCTTGAAGTTATGATAATGATATTGCTAACGTGCGGATTGTTGGTGAAGTTTATGAATTTGGAAGGAAGAAATATGTTATGGTTGCTCATGTTGAGTTGGGAAGGTTTCGGGTTCTATGGCATATTATTTGGATTGTTTGAATATTTTTGTGGATTGTTGGAAATGTTATTGAATCATGTTTGAATGGTTTTGAGTTGGTATTTGAACGCGTGAGCAATGATATTGAATTGATTATATATGTTGGTTTGAACGTAATTGGAATGTCGTCGCATTGTGCGAAAGAAGGTTGTTGATGATAAAGTGCGTTTTGAATAAATGGTTGATGTTGTTAGAATGTTTGTTGGTATTGTTGTTGATGAATTTGGCCGAGTTGAAATCTCGGGGTTGTTGCATTTATAGGGGAAGTGCTGCCCAAATTTACGTAAATAAAAGTAATGGCTTGGAATTGAATTCTTTGACGCTCATGGTTAATGTTCGATGCCTATTGATGTTGTTGTAGATTTTGAGAAGACAAGACTTACGTTTGGACTAGCTTAGGAAGCAAACCGGGTATGTGAAGCTTACCCTTCTCTTCTTTTTGGCATGTCTTAGACGGAATTAAGGTATGACATGATATGTGCCTCGGGTAATTCCATTCGTAAAGTTCGAGTAAGTTTGTGATTCGTACTTGCTTTGATGTTGGCATCCTTAGTATGGTCTATGTCTTGGATATGATTGAGTTTGAAATGCTGCGTAAGCGATTCTTATATGTTTCTTGATATTCGTATCCTTAATACGGTCGAGTTATGGTCCTTACGTCTTGTGTATGATTTAAATTCCTAAGGTTGCAAAAGAGTTATATTTTCAAAAGAATTTTGTTTTCAAACGAGATACGTTCCTAAACGATTTCGAAACTACGAACGTTCATAACTTTCGACTAAGGGCTCGGATCGCCTTGATTTCTTCGCAAATGGTTTCATGACGAGTAAGGACTCAAATTTTCATAGGCGGGCCCGGATTGGGTTGACGCTCGTCCGTGGGTCCCGCGACTTTTTATGTTAGCTTTAAATGACCTATTTTTTTTTTAAAAAAAAAGGAATTTAATACAACTACTTTTCCGATCCCAAGCATGATTATTTATTTATCTGTCGAGTTGGAAATAAGGATTTTATGTCCATGATTTTGATATGTCCCGAGCGAGAATCGGGAGAAAAACTTGATTTGACTATGGTTTTGGATTTTCAAAAAGAGGGTTCGTTTTGATCGTTCGGTTGAGTCTGTGATGATGTCTGATGTGCGTGTGGTTACTTACGATCTGCTCGTGCGTTCTATGTTGCCTCTTTCACCGGATCCCGGGCCGGTATATGATCGTGCGCATTATGATATACTCCGGTGTTATGTTTCGTGTTACGGTTCCCGAGACCTCGCCATAGGGCCGGGTTCCGTTTATGGAGTTATCTTTGTGATATGGCTTATGATGTGTTGTGATGATGTGTTGTGTTCGGGGATACGGAGATTTGAAACTTCGGTGTTATCTTGTGTTGTGGCGCCGGATAGGGTGGCGACCACGTTCGTCCGCCGGTCCTATGGGCCGCATTTGATATGTGATGATGTATGATAAAATGATGAGTTTGTTCACCGATGGTGGGGCAAACCCAATGATGAGGCAAAATTCCACATTGGTTTAGGCAAATCCCACATCGGTTAATGCTATTTCGTATGACCGATTATGATGTGTTCGGTGTGAGTATGTATAATTTATGCGTAGGATGTAAGTACTTGGGTAATTGGGTCATTACGACTTCATTTTCTTCGTACTTTATGCTTTACATGCTCGCACATATTCCGTCATCGACCCCACTTTCTTCGGGGGCGCGTTTCATGCCACGCAGTACCCACGGATGAGTAGATGAGGTTAGCGAGAGATGCTCCACCGGATTGGCGAGCTCCACTTCCTCCGGAGTCCGCGAGTCCGAGTGCGTGTATGGTATACGAGACGTTAGTAGAGACTTTGCGAAACGAGTGTCGAGTGTATGATATGTCGGGTCTGTTTTGTAAGCGGCTATGTAAGCCGGTGTGTTTGTATGCATTATGCTACTGATGTGTTAGGCAAGCGGCTATAAGCCGAGGTACTGTTGTGCCTTATATCACAGTTTTCATACGACTGCAGATTCTATTTGGTTTGAAAGAAAAAAAAAACGAAAGGCATGTTTGTTTTCTGAAAAATTTTCATTGCGTGCGTATGTTTTGTTTTGTGGGCCCAGTATGGTTATGTGGATTACGAGAGTTTGCGGGTTCGCTCGGCCCTAGGTAAGGGTCGGGTGCCCGTCATGCCCGGAAATACCAAAGATACCGGTGGTAAGTTAAGAGAGGCCAAGACAAAGTAAAATTTAAGGATTAGTGAAGCCACGCTAAGGCATTTTCTTGGGCTAATTTGAGCACCTTCGTATATTCGCGTAAAGATTGCAACATCGTGTGTGACAAAGTTGAGAGCAAGATCTGAGCAAAGGGACAATAGAAGGGTTTGAATTAAAGATAAGGAGATGACACGAGATAATGTGCCTAGAATGCTACAAGTCGAGTAAAGGGGATTGTAAGATGATTAGGCAAGATGGTCAGAACTGGCTGATCGCTAAGAGATGGTGAATTTATATGCCAATTCTTTCAGGATGACACTAGCTGATGATAGTTAAAGCAGGAGACGACTTGGGAAGCTAAAGAAGTGATGAAGGAGAAATATGATTGGTGCATGAGATTGCATGTTATAGTAATAAAGGAAACCCCCCGAGATCCTTATAAGACCTTATGCGATTAGTTGAACATTCGAGGACGAATGTTCTAAAGGGGGGAAGGATGTTATATCCCGTATTTTGTACATTGGGATATTCCGAGCTAATTGCGGAAAGTTATGAGCAAGGCTATTTTCCGACTTTGTTTTAAGGCATAAGTTGCTTATGATTTTATTGGTATGGAATATTAAGGAATTTGGGGTTAAAAGTGAATTATGGAAAGTTAAATATCCCATGAAAATTGGGGGCTAGAAGTTGAAATAATTTTTCATGAACTAAAGGCCATATGGTCGCGTGGGCACATGTGTGGGCCATGGGCCATATGTGTTAATTATATAAGTATATGAAGGTGAGTAATTAATCATATTTATCATCTTCACCTTGAGAAAATTCAAGAAGCTTGGAGAAAAAAACATGGAGGACCATTCGACCAAGCTATAGCCGAAATTGATGTCCAAAATTTTGATCAAGAAAAATAATTTCATTCTAGCTTTTCTACCAATTGGAAGGCCCTTATTAACATGGGATGGTTGTTGGAGCAAGCAAACTTTTCATTTTTGCAAGGCACAACTCTAGCCGAGGGAGGAGTCAAGTGGAAAAGGTAAGATTCAATCCTCTTTTTCATGTGTTATGAATGGCTTGTGCATGTTGTAGTATGTGGAAGTAAATGAAATTCATGAAATTGTGGTGTGGAAGTTGTAGGCCGTGTATATCTTGTTTTGGTGTAGGCGGGATGAACAAATTTTATTTAGTGTTTTGGTTGATGTTGTTGTGGATTTTATGATGAAAAATGAAGATTTAATGAATTAAGTTGAAGTTAAAAAATCGTGTGTGGGCTGTTTTGGAAGCTAATGAATCAAATATAGTTTTGTATTTATGAAGATAATGTTGTTAACGTGTGGATTATTGGTATAGTTGATGAATTTGGAAGATGGAAATGTGTTGTTGTTGTCCTATTGGAAATGGGAGGTTTCGGGTGAAGTAGTGTATTGTTTGGGTTGTTTCGAATATTGTACGGATTGTTTGAAATATCCTTGAATCTTGTTTGAATGATCCGGATTAGTACTTGAACTTGTGAGCATTGGTGTTGGCTTGATCGTATGTAGTTGAATTGAATATAAATGGAGTGTTGTCGAATTATGTAGAAAAGAGTTGCTAGCGTTATAATGCGCTTTGAATTGATTATTGATGTTGTTAATATGGTTGTTAGTATTGTTGTTGAAGATTTGGCCGAGTTGAATTCTCGGGGATGTTGAGTTTATAGGGGAAATGCTGCCCAAATTTCCATAGATAAAGTGCTAGCTTGGAATTGGATTACTAAGTGCTTATGACTAATGTCTAGTGTCTAACGACGTTATTGTAGATCTTGAGAAGCCGAGACTTAAGTTGGGATTAACATTTTTGCTTAACCATGTATGTAAAGCTTACTCTTTCCTTCGTTTGGCATGTCTTAGACTAAGTAAGATATGACATGATTTGTGCCTTCGGGTAACTCCATTCTTAAGTTCCGAGCATGTTTATGATTCTTATTTGTTTAATGTTGACATCCTTCATATGGT
>NW_026720093.1:0-26495 GCF_029784015.1 Lycium ferocissimum
ATATATGATAAGCAAGCTGACATCCGCCCGAAAGGCACCAAGGTGTACGTATTTACTCCTTTTTATCTCGTTATATGATCCTTGGTCCCACATGTTGTTATTGCTCACATGTTACATGTTTCATTGTATTATTTTCATGGCTTACATACTCTGTGACATCGCTCGTACCGACCCCTTTTTCTTCGGTGGGGTCGCGTCTCATGCCACGCAGTAGACAAGCTGACGGGTTCGACTCCTAGGAGCTTTTCCGCCTATACATTGAGAGGGCGCTCCAAATTGTTCCGGAGCTTGCTCGGGTACTATTTTTGTGTATGTATATGTAGACACAAAGAAGCCGCCTACTTGTAATCACATGTATCGTGTTTAGAGGCTCGAGACGTATATGTACAAATAGATGTTGAATAGCCTAGTTGTCCTTGTCGCCGTGTAATATGTTAGCACAGTTGATCACTACTCGTTTACATGTATGCTATTATCGAGGTTGTTAAGGAAAAAAAATGCTAGTGTTCATACGGCCCACTTAGTAACAAGAACAAGACATACGACAAGTGGGGTGCCCGTAAAGATCGGGTACTGGGCCACGGCCCCTTAGTTGGGTCGGTGATACATGATATGATAATCGATGATCCGGTGACATGATGATTTGATAACGTGATGATCCGATAATTTAATAAATCATTCCCGATGATACGGTAATATGATGATTCCGTTTAACTGGATACAATAATATGATGATTCTGTTTAATGTGATGATATGTTAATATGATGATTCTGTCTGATGTGATGATATGATAATCTGGTGATTCTGTTTACCGAGTCCCTCACTGGAGGGCCGGGACACGTTATATGTGATATACGTAGCTAGAAATATGATCCGTCAAGTTTCAAGAGCCGGTGGGCAAACTCAATGGGGCAAACCCATTAGTGAGGCAAATTCCACATCGGTTTAGGCGAATCCCATTATCGTTTAGGCGAATCCCACATCGGTTAATGTCAGCTACTATGATATGATCTAGTTTCCATAAATATGAGACAAAAATGTTTTTAAAAAGAAAGCTAAGCATTTCGGCATTCCGATCATTATATTGGTCTTCTGCACCTCGTATATGTGATTTGTCTTTCAGATACAAGCACCTTGACATTCTGGTTATTATGTTCACTGTCTATACTCCTTACTTCGATTATGACCTTGTTTTCTGTATTCCATTCTTTACATACTTAGTACATATTCCGCATCGACCCTCTTTTCTTCGGGGGTCGCGTTTCATGGAGCGTGTACACCCGTATGAGTCAAGATGTTAGTAGAAGATGTTCCAAACAGATTGGCGAGCTCCACTTTCTCCGGATTCGCAGCCGAGTCGTGCATTATGTTATGGTATCCGGGAGTTCGTTAGAGACTTTGCGGGATGTTGTCGTGGGTATAAGACGTCTGTTATGATATCGGCTATGTAAGCCGATATATTATTATGCATTGTATTATAAGTTTCATACGCTACAAATTTTATTTGATTTGAAAAAGATGAAAAGCATGTTTGATTTTCCGAAAGAAAATTTTCATTACATATTTGTGTTGGGCGGCAAGGGCCCAAAAGACGATTATGAGTATTACGAGAGTCACGGGGTTCGCTCTTCTCAGGTAAGGGTCGAGTGCCCATCACACCCTGTCGGATTAAGGGTGTGACATTTCTTTTGGCATGTCTTAGACGTATGTAAGATGTGATATGATACGATCCTCGGGGTAAGTCTACTCCTACGATTTTTAATCACCTTTTAATGTTGGCACTCTTAATATGGTCGTATTATGGTTCTTAAGTCTTATGTATGATTGGACTTCAAATGTTGCATAAAGAATTTTTGTTCGTAAAAGATTCTATGTCTAATAATGACCGTAACTTTCATAGACGGAACCGGATTGCTTTGATATGTTTGCAAATGATTCTATAACAAATAATGTCTCTAACTTTCATAGGCGGGCTCGGATTGGTTTGATACTTGTCCGTGGGCCCCCGAGACTTTTCTATGTTTGGTTCTGATGACTTTCTGGAAGAACTTAATGTGACTATCGACTTAATCCCCGAGTATGATTACTTACTTATACGGTTGTCCGTAATGATGTCTTATATGCATATGGTTACCCACGATTCTGCTCGTGCGTATGGTTGTTACATCTTTCGCCGAGTCCCGGGCCGGTTACATATCGTGCGCACTATGCTATATTCTGAAGTATGATATGTTACGAAGTATGATGTGATACGAAGTATGATGTGTTACGAAGTATGATGTTTTACGAAGTATGATGTGATACGAAGTATGATGTGTTACGAAGTATGATGTGTTACGAAATATGATGTGATACGGAGCGTGATGTGTGCGGAGATATGCAATATTCCGAAGTATGCTGTGTTGTGGCGCCAAAGATGGGGTGGCGACCACGTTCTGTCCGTCGGGTCCCATTACGGACTGCATATGATATATGATATGATAATATGATGACATGATGGTATGATAATTCTATTCACCGAGTCCCTCACTAGAGGGCCGGGTATGGTATATATATATGTGATGATATGACGGCTATACATGATGATTATATGATCTCATTTACCGAGTCCCTCACTGGAGGGCCGGGACACGTTATATATGCATTTGTACATGATGATTATCTACTTATGTTTCTAAGTTCCATAATGAATTGACTATGATATTGACACGTACGATTTATGTTTCACAGGCATGCTTTATAATTTTCTATACTTCTTATTTCAGTATGATTCTATCTACTGTATTTCATGCTTTACATGCTCAGTACATATTCCGTACTGACCCCCTTTCTTCGGGGGTTGCGTTTCATGCCATGCAGGTGTACACAGATGAGTAGAGGATATTAGCAAAAGATGTCCCAGCTGGATTGGCGAGCTCCATTTCCTCCTGGAGTGCTGTCGAGTCAGAGTGTTTATGTTATGGTATCTTGGGTCATGTTATAGACTTTGCAGACAGAGTCATGTATATAATATGTCAGTTTTGTAAGCGGCTCCGTAAGCCGATGTATCATTATGCATTATATTACAGATTTCATGTGATCACAAATTTTATTCGATTTGAGAAAGATGAAAAATATGTTGCTCTTCGAAAAACTTCCATTATGCATTCATTTCATGGTTTAGCGGCCCGATGATTATGAGTAACACGAGAGTCGCGGGTTCGCTCGCCCTAAGCAAGGGTCGGGTGCCCATCACGCCCTATCGAAATTGGATGTGATGATCCTATTCCTAAAGGATTCTATAATGAATAATGTCCGTAACTTTCATAGGCGGCCTCGGATTGCTTTGATAAGTTCGTAGAGGGTTCTATTGTCACGACCCGACCTACGGGCCGCGACGGGCATCCGGGGCTAACCATCGAACACCACTCGCCCAGTTTCTACGCTCTTATTCATAACATTTGCTTGCAAACTTTGAAAGTATATCATCATTGGAAAACATCCTTTATTACTTTTATAATCATGTGCTCATACATATAAATGATTTAAATATACACATACATACATACATATACATGAACATCGTGGGACCATAAGACCCACACGCGAGTATCTACGAGCCTCTGCGGAATACTAGACATATAGACGGGACAGACCCGTCATGCCTAAAATATGAATATACACAAATAATGTCCAAAAGAAAATAACACCTCGATGATGGAGTGCCCACGGTGATACAAGCTCCTAAGGATCACCGCGCCTCCTCGTCTACTCCGTGGGCATGAACACAGCGTCCAAGGAAAGGACGTCAGTACGAATATTGTACTGAGTATGTAAAGCATGAATGAAATAAATATAACAGGGAAGTCATAATGGCACAGGACAAGGATATAGACTTCGACTGGATACATTTTATGCATATACTACACATACATATCATACAAGCTACTACAGCGTATGCCTCGATTTGTCATACATACCTCGTCATATTGTACATACGTTATCACATTATACCTACATCGTCATATCATATAAGCATCGTCATATCATACATAAGCGGTACAGAAGACAAATAAAACCGTCAGAATGCCAAAATGCTTAGCTTTCTTTTGGAAAACATTTCTGCCTCATGTATATGGAAAATAGAACATATCATATGAGTTGACATTACCGATGTGGGATTCGCCTAAACCAATGTGAGATTCGCCTAAACCAATGTGAGATTGCCTAAACCAATGTGGGATTTGCCTAAACCAATGTGAAATTTTGCCTCATCATTGGGTTTGCCCCACCATTGGGTTTGCCCCACCACTGGGTTTGCCCCACCATTGGGTTTGCCCCACCACCGGCTCCGATACCAATTGATCATATTCCAGAATACGTATATATATATATATATATATATATATATATATATATAACATACAACGCGTCCTAACCCTCCCATAGAGGGACTCGGTAATCAAAATCATCATATCATATATTAAACTCATAACATATATCGATAGTTGTGTCGGGGTGACGTAAGGAAGGTCGTGGAACCCCGATTACGTTATGGAGTAATCGAATCGTCATGTCTCGCCTTGAAGGGACTAATATTTTAAGACGAGAGCATATAAGGAGGAGCACTAATAGAACCATACTTAGGACCTTTGACTTCATGGCCGTCACTTTTCATTCTAGGACTCTTTAGATTTAACTTATCATCGTCAATTACCGTGCCCGCGCCTTATCTCTCTCTCTTATCTTATACAAGTATAGCTCCCTAGAGTTGTAGGCTCATCGTCGTTACCATCGTACTCATAATACATCTCTTGTCTTTCTCTCGTATGGCTATTTATAACCTAGGCTCTTGGCTCTTTGGAATTTAGGAGATTCGTAGAGACGGAGGAAATCATGCCTTAAAGGGAAAGAGACTAATCATCATAAGATAGTTTTATCGACAAGGATCAATGGCGAGGAGTCATATGAAGGTCGTTACTTTATAGGAGTCTTATATCGTAACTTTAGGATTTCTAGACTCGACTCATCATCACATTCATGTCGTACTTCTCAGTCCAGCTCATGTGAGCTCTTTATAACTTAGACTTATCGTTTTCGACACATGCATATATGTATATATAGAAATTATAGAAAGGTAGGAGGATTCATACCATAGAGTCATGCCTTAGAAAGAAAGGTTGAGCCTTACATACCTCCGTCATTTAACTATTCAATCGCTTGCTCGTCCTCCTTTAATGCACTCGTTTACCTTCGAAGGAATTCGTATCAACATTAGCTAATCAATTACAAGAACGTACTTCTTAAGGCTAAGGAAAATCGGACAGCGTTCCCTTTGTTTATACTATTTTTCCGCCATATTCCATATCAACCCTCAACCATTCCTACCAACAGTCATAATATTACTAATAACAATCGTCATTCATTCGCCTTATTCGCATTTCATAATTTCATACCAATTCTCCATAATTATGACTAAAAATCCATCGTCGTATTCTTTCATATCCAATGCTTATTTCATGTTCTAAATGTCATTTATAACTCATTCATAACATTGACACATCCATTTCCATGATTCAATCCAACTACTATTTCAAGATGACATTATTCTTCCATATCTAACCCATTTCATGTATTCTTTTGTAATTCAAGTGTTTCTACTTTATAATACTCTTAACATCATGAAAATACCATAAAACATACCTTGGAGGATGGAGGAACAAGCCTTGGATAACAATTCACCCTTCCACCAAAACCCTACTTTCTCTCTCTTGGAATTTCTTGGGTTGAATAACTTTGATGAAGTTTCTTCCACTTGTTTCACTCTATTTCTAGTTGATGATCTTTGATTTCTCTTGTTTTCTCATGGATGAAGTGTTTAGAACACTCTAGAGGTTTCTTGAATGGAGGAGGTGGGAGATGAAATGAAAATGAAATGAAATGAGGTCCCTTATATAAATCACAAAAGCTGATTTTTAATGAACAGTCGTCGGCTGTACAGTGGTCGTAAACCACAGTTTACGGACCGTATACTAGTTTACGGTCCGTCCTCCATGCACGTATTTAAGCTTAAGAAAAAAAAGTAAAGTTTGGCTGAAGGAATGTGGCAGTTTACGGTCTGGTTCACGGGCCGTATACTAGTTTACGAGCCGTATACTGGACCGTATTTAACCTTTTCACACTTAACAGAAACTTGAGATTTTTGGCAAGCTGGAGGACGATCGCACTATACGGTCCGTAAATCACTTTACGGGCCGTATTGTGCACTATACGACCACTGGCTGGAAATTTTCGCAACTTTATTATTTCCACAAAATTCATGATTGGCCATTCCCGACTTATCAACACATCATATACTCAAGCTCTTCATCGTTCTACTCGTCACTCAAGTACGGAAAGATTCCGAGGTGTCACATTCTTCCCCCCTTTTGGACATTCGTCCTCGAATGTTCGACACTCGGGGATTCTAGAAAAATTTTGCCAGAGTTCCTTTGTAATATGGCGTTACCATCCTGTCACAACAGCCCATAATATCATTGCCTCACAGGGCCACAACACAATCCACAATGTAGATTGGCCATACACGACATAATATGCAGTAATGATGGAAATAGGGGTATTCCCTCGTATAGCTCTTCGGGCTAAAATAATTACATTTCAGGGTTATTTTGTTCCCTAGGGGACATAATATCCGAGAAATAATGAAATAGGGGTGACCTAACCCTTTTGTCGACTTCATTTAATGCATTCCCCTTTCTCACCATCTCTCTCGCATGGTTTACCTTTCATTTAATTTAGCGTCGTATAATTCTTGTTCTTGCTCAATACCGCTCTTGATATTAAGTCTTACCCTATTTACGGATATCCTATCTCGCTTGTGTTCATGGCCATCTATAAATATGATCACAATTTACATAATCGTTCTCAAGTATATTCGTAACATATTTGTGCATACATCGTTCACATATCGTATATATATATGTATCCGTGTACATAGTATTCATATTACATGTTCGTAGTGTATACATATCACATATATTCACACTTGCTTAATATCTTTTGTGCGTGCTATCGATTTGTATAAATATTCATAGCATTTCTATACTCTACCTTGTCATACAAGCTCAAGGTTTCCATAATAGTCATATATAGGCACATATTCATATAAGGTCGTAGGCCTCCTTGGCATTGTTACGATCGCCGTTCATTATACCTATCTATCACGTCTTAGGATTTACCGTTCAATCTCCATACTTGTGTTCTCTTTACTCGCTCCCCCCCTTTTTTGGGTTTTCGCCGTACCATTCTCCAATCCGTTAGCTCCGCCTTTAGATTTTGATTTCGTATTTACATACCCTTTTTCTATCCGCATCTTAACCAGGCCGTTTCCCGTAATTCATAACTACGATAATTCGTGCGTGGAGTCTTAACATACTCTCCCTATAGTTTCGTAATCAAGTACCACACCCGACGTAGCAATCCGAACAAGGATGTATTCACTTTAGTTCATTCGCAATCATAAGTCGATGTCTAGATTCGCTCCAATTAACAACCTTCGCCCCATGGATACGTTCACAATGGTATTACATCTTACCCCAGCCTTTTACTATACCAAAACTTATAGCCATCTTTCCCTCTTTCCACCATTTTGTCCTCCTTTGTTTTCACGGATCTAAATCCCTCGTACCACTAACACCACTTTTGGCCTCATACTCCGTTACTTTTGTGTCGTATCCAACATTGATTCCGAAACCCATCATACTCATGTCGTACCTTCATCGTTGCTAAAGGCCTTACTTTCTCACCTTATTGTCGTATGGTAACTCGTAATTCATGGTCACATTTCTCTTTCCAACTTATTCTCTTATATTCTTTACTCATTCCATCTTAATGGAGGAGGTTCGTAGGAGATGCTTTTCCTTTCTCTCATAATACAACTTATTTCTAAGCACACGTACTTCGTGGATTTCTCTTCTTCCATGTTCGTACTCGATTCCTTGCATTCTTTCCTCTTCAATTTACCATATTATCTCCTTTTCATAATCAACCCTTTATTCCTCTCACATGGGATTCTACCCTTAACTCAATACCGCTTTGTCTTCTAAAGCATATATGTACTCCGTTCTCCGTCACTCATTTGCTTTGGTCCCTCTCTCTCGATTTCTTTCTATAGTTTACTCTCTCTTTTTTTTTCTAAGGAAAATTTCGGTAGGATTTCTCTTGTAACACCACAATTCCAAGCCTACACATCTTCAATAAAAACACGTCCCGTCATGCCTTAACGGGACACATATTGGGACACACATAGTACGCAACTCAGTAACATAAGATCACTTACCATTAAAGGACTAAATAACAGAGCTCGTCTCATAAGTTGTGCCTGCACACTAGGTCTAGGATTTCAATATATATATCTGTTCAGACACATATTATTATACGACACACACCTCCAATCGACTTAATTGCAAATCACGATTCTAACTATTACTAGGTCACTAGCAATTATTGTCATTTCAAATTGTTGGGTTGGTTCAGATTTCTTACCTCAACACAATCATCCCACCAGGAGTAATATATGACAACGTAGAACCCGAATCAATCGGTACATACATACCATAAAGGATTAATGAAAATATACCTGGGTCAATATCGGAGGGATACTCGGGATTCTGTCGCCCAGCTGATGCATAAGGATGATGCTGGGATCCTCTTGAACTAAGGGCTCTCCTCCTGCCCCTACCCTGACCTGCTGGTGTCTGAGAGTCTTGCCCCGAAGGGCGCATGGATGACGAAGAACCGGCTGCGGATCCCGTGGGCTGGACCGCACGCCTACCGCCTCGAAATCGGCACTCCCTCATAACATGGCCTGGCTTGCCACAGACATAACAAACACCCGAACCCAAGCGGCACGGTCCCCAATGTAATCTCCTACATTGACTACATCGCGGTACGGGTGATCTCATTCGGCCTGAAACACCCCTAACCCGAGAATTGGAAACTCTGAGACTCTGGGACGGCCTAGAATCAGTAGATCTATCACCTCTGGGTCTAGAAAACTGTGGAGGAGCGCTAGTCGGTGAGCGGACCGAGTGCCTGGAGAATTGCTGTCTCGGAGCACCCCTAAACTCATGATCAAGCCTCGAAGAAGTTAACTCTCTTTCTCCGGCCCCTATTATCGTGGCCCACGTCCCCGGCGAGCTTGAGCGGCTACCAAGCGAGTCGATAGAAGAATGGCTGTCTCTCTTGGCCCGAAGCATGCGAAGAGGGACTGGAGATGCGGGAGCTAAAATTGGAGCTTCCCTTTGATCCCTCGAAGTGGGCATGGCACGCGGGATCCAGGGTAGGGCCTTGTTTTGGGGTTCACTCTCCCCAACATTCATAGATGGCCCTTGTTCTAGCCCTTGCGCAATCTTGTCTTGCCCTTACGGGCGGCGGTAGCTTTTCCTTTCATCGTTTCTTGAAATCATAAACGCACCATTAGAGAGGGAAAATCCTATAACATGGCTCTACCGCACGATTTCATAAGAAGAAAGATGGTCATTTTTCCTAAATGCCTGTAACCTCTTGTTTATTAGCGTGGCGCGCATCACACACCATAAACAAGACTCTACTAGACACGGCTCGTAGACACTTCCTAGGGAAATCGGCGCTGCGATACCACTTTTGTCACGACCCGAACTACGGGCTACGACGTACCCGGCGACCGCCGAGCACCACCGATATCTTATCCTGCCTTTATTCCCATTTCTTATCATGCTATAAATATAGAAAATGATTTTTCATTTAAAACATATTTACTTTATAAACATAGGCCCTTTAGGCTATCAAAATAATAATATACATATACATACATATACATGACATCTATGGGACCATACTACCCCACACGTATCTACGAGCCTCTACTAGAGTACTAGACATATGGACGGGACGGGACCCCGTCAAACCCAAAATATATACACAAAATAATGTCTCGAAAAAATAGCACCTCGGAACAAAGGAGGCCGCACTACGGTGATAGCTCACATGGATGCATACCGCCTCCTCACTACTGTGGGCATGAACACACGTCCAAAGAAAAGGACGTCGGTACGAATATTGTGCGAGTATGTAAAGCATAAATGAAATAAATATAACGAAGTCATAATGGCACGGGACAAGGATATAACCTTATTTGGATACATTATTACATATACTATACATAGCATATCATATAGGCTACTACGGCATATGCCTCGATACGTATACATACCTCGTCATATTGTACATACGTTATTACATCATACCTACATCGTCATATCATATAAGGATTGTCATACCATACACACGGTACATCAGACAATTAAATCCGTGAGAATGCCAAAATGCTTAGCTTTCCTTTTGAAAAACATTTACGCCTTTTGTATATGTGGTAGAACATATCCAATGGTGACATGTACCGATGTGTGGATTCACATTATCACACATCATACATTCATCATCATTGGGTTTCATAACGTATATTTCATAGATATATCATGTGAGTTTTATGCTTAGTTTGGGTTTGCCAAGGCATATACATATGTGCCCCGCATATATATATATATCGTCATCATACATTTTTATAGATACATTATATATATATATATATATATAACACAACGTTCGGCAACTAGTGATTATCTTATAAGCATATCGTATATTAAAACTTATCATAGCATCGGTAGTCATGTCGAGGTGACGTAAGGTCGTGGATACCACATCATACGTTATGGACTCATCGCATCTATAGTCATGTTGGGGGACTAATATTTTAAGGAGAGCATATAAGGAGGAGCACTAATCAGATCATAGTATAGGACCTTTGACTTCATGGACGTCACTTTTCATTAAGGACTCTTTAGATTTAAATCGTCGTCAATTATCGTGCCGTGCTTTATCTCTCTCTCTTATCTTATACGGGTATAGCTCCCTAGAGTTGTAGGCTCGTCGTCGTTACCATCGTACTCATAATCTCTTGTCTTTCTCTTATGGCTATTTATAACTAGGCTCTTAGTTTGGAATTTAGGAGATTTATGAGACGGAGGAAATCGTACCTTAAAGGGAAGGAGATTAATCATCATAAGATAGTTTTATCAACAAGGAAATTTGGGGAGTCATATGAAGGAAGTTAACTTTATAGGAGTCTTGTATCGTAGGGAAAGACGACTTAATCATCACATCATGTCATACTTCTTACTTCATCTCATGGGCTCCTTTATAACATAGACTCATCGTTTCAATACATACATATATACAAAGAAATTATAGAAAGATAGGAGGATTCATACCATAGATAATGCCTTAGAAAGAAAGGTTGAGCCTTACATACCTTTGTCGTTTAGCTATTCCATCGCTTGTTCGTCTTCTTTAAATGCACTCGTTTACCTTCAATGGAATTCATATCAACATTAGCTAATCAATTACAAGAGCGTACTTCTTAAGGCTAAGAAAATCGGACGGCGTTTCCTTTGTTTATACTACTTTTCCCGCCATATTCCATATCAACCCTCGACCATTCCTACCAACAGTCATAATATCACCAGTAACAATTGTCATTCATTCGCCTTATTCGCATTTCATAATTTCATACCAATTCTCCATAATTATGACTAAAAATCCATCGTCTTATTCTTTCATATCCAATGCTTATTTCATGTTCTAAATGTCATTTATAACTCATTCGTAACATTGACACATCCATTTCCATGATTCAATCCAACTACTATTTCAAGATGACATTATTCTTCCATATCTAACCCATTTCATGTATTCTTTTGTAATTCAAGTGGTTCTACTTTATAATACTCTTAACATCATGAAAATACCATAAAACATACCTTGGATGATGGAGGAACAAGCCTTGGATAACAATTCACCCTTCACTTTGAAAACCCTACTTTCTCTCTCTTGGAATTTCTTGGGTTGAATAATCTTTGATGAAGTTTCTTCCACTTGTTTCACTCTATTTCTAGTTGATGATCTTTGATTTCTCTTGTTTTCTCATGGATGAAGTGTTTAGAACACTCTAGAGGTTTCTTGAATGGAGGAGGTGGGAGATGAAAATGAAAATGAAATGAGGTCCCTTATATAAATCAAAAGGCGATTTTTAATGAACGGTAAGTCGGGCATGCGGTGGTCGTAAACCACGGTTTACGGACCGTATGCTAGTTTACGGTCCGTCCTCCATCTGCATTTAAGCTTAAGAAAAACAGAAAGTTTGGTTGAGGAATGTGGCGGTTACGGTCTGGTTTACGGGCCGTATAGTAGTTTACGGGACATATAGTGGACCATATTTTAACCTTTTTCACACTTAACGAAACTTGAGATTTTGGCAAGTTGGAGGACGATCGCACTATACGGTCGTAAATCACTTTACGGCCGTATTGTCTTGTATACGACCAGGCTACTAGAAAATTTTCGCAACTTTATTATTTCCACAAAATTCATGATTGGCCATTCCCGACTTATCAACACATCATATACTCAGCTCTTCATGCCGCCACTAGTGGTGTACGCACGTACCATGCAGCCTGGTGTATAGGCGCCCGCCTTAGCGGTGGCCCCGCCCCCGGCCACATGGGGGGGCGCGGTGTAATATCATCACATGCTCATCATGGTATGCTCATCATAATACATTTATCATACATGCTTATCATAATACACATATCATAACATACTCCTAGCAATACATGCACAGAGACTCGTGGATAATCATGTTTTGTCGGGGTGACGTAAGGTCGTGGACCCCCGATGTCATTATGAGCATTCTTCCTCACCTTGAAGGAACAGGCATAAGGTGAGTGTATATAATAATCAACGGATACTTCACTAGCTTCATAGGAACATAATGTCATAGGCTATAGCATCTCTAGACTTTACTTGTCGTCATCGTCATCTTACTCGTAGCATATCTCCTATCTCGTATAGTCATTCATGAACAAGGACTCCTACCTTTCTAGAAGATGGAACATTCATGATGATGAAAATCATGCTATGGAACTCATGCCTTAGAAAGAAAGGACTAGCCTCACATACCTTTGTCGTTTAGCTATTCTATCGCTTGCTCGTTCTCCTTGAGTGCACTTGTTTATACCTTCAAGAGAATTCGTATCGCGTTAGCTATATTGTTGTGAAAGCATACTTACTAAGGCTATAGAAATTTGGGCAGCATTTTTCCTTTGTTTATACTACCTTCCGCCATATTCCATATCAACTCCCAACATTCATAACAATCATCACAATATCGCCTAACAACAATCGTCATTCATTTACATAATTCGCATTTCACAATTCTACTTTGATTCTCCATATTCATGACTAAAAGTCCATCGTCGTATTCTTTCATATCCAATACTTATTTCATGTTCTATAGGTCATTTATAACGCATTCATATCACCAACACATCCCATTTCCTGTGATTCAATTCAACTACTACTCACTAATGACACTATTCGCACATTTATGACCCATTTGTTGTACTCTTCTACAATCCATGTGTTTCAACTTATAAATACTTCAAACAACATGTAAACACCACTGAAACACCTTAGATGATAGAGAATGAACCTTGATTGATAATACACCCTCTCTTTAAAACCCTACTTTTCACCTTTCTTGGATTTCTTGACTTTGATGGCTCTAATGGAGTTTCATAGACTTGATTCACTCCAAATATTGTTATTGATCCTTGATTCCTTTAGTTTTCTTGTGGATGAAATGTTTATAAAGTTCTAGAGATGAGGAGAGGTTGAAGTCGTGCAAGGAAAATGAAATAAATGAAGTGGACTTCACATTTAAAGACTTGAAATGGTTCAGCCGGTGGGACTTCCACGGACAGCTTCACGGTCCGTGGAACCCAATGTTGGCCGTGGAACTGGTCGTGGTTCACGACCAGCCAGCCATCTTCTCTGCTGGCTGTTCCACGGACACATCCACGGTCCGTGGATCTTGGTGTTGTCCGTGGAACATGGCCGTGGAACTCACAGTTCCACCGGAATGGTTCCCGTCGTTTCGTTTGATCTCCAATCCTTGTGGAACCTTCTTAGCACTTGTTTATCACTTCATTACCAATCTAGGAAACGTCATGACTCTTCTCCACCACATCCTTAGGATATCATTTAACTCGACACTCATAGCTTCCGTCCAACACACCAACTTATAACTCAATTCCATTAACAACTTTCTTGCCTTAACTCGGATGCCTTTGAAAATCTTAATTAGGACTATCAATTACTACCTCTTGCTTATCCAACCCTCGTATTCATCATGCCCTTCACGAGTCTACTCCCTTGTATGCTAAGGGGAAATTTTCGAGGTGTAACACCTTTTTATTCAATGAAGAGCTTTTCTAAAGAGACATACCTTAATGTAGTTCAACAAATTACTTTCCTAGAGGAGAATCACCCAAACCCTAGCTTGAATTCCTTTGAAATAGAATATCTTGCTACTTCCTTGAAATAGGAGGTTTTGAGAAGTAATTTTCATACTTAGGGTTTTTGAACAAGTGAAAGGTGATAAAATTAACTGAACCCACGTTTATATAGTTTCTTATGGACGCGGGAGAAATACATCCTAGAAGGATGGGACGTACTTCTAAGTACGGGCCATTCTTTCAGGCCGTACTTTCATGAAATTTATAGAGGGCAATTGATGAGACACGAGGAAAGGACGGGCAAAAAAGACGTCCCGTCCTTTGAAGTACAGGTCGTACTTCTAGTCCGTACTTTAAAAATTTTAAAGTTCAAATTTGCAAAGACCAAAGAACGCCCACAGAGTACTGGCCGTACTTTGAAGAACGGGCCACACTTTCATCGTGGAATTCATCAATTACCGTTGAAAATGGGATTTTTATCCCAACATTCCCCTTTTGGTTTCTAAGTCCCGAATTGTGAACATAACCTAACTTATAAGGTTCAAAACGACTAGTATAATCTTTGTCATATTCCATACGGATTTACGGGATGTTACACCATTGGAGGAGGCCTTATTGGACAACAATTTGGTATGAAGTCACGTCTTATACTTCCTTCAAGGACGGTATGTATTCATGGCTCATGCTTAATCTTGGGCTTTCTAAAGCCATGGAGGTAACTTCTTTGTGTGATACGCTTGGTAGTAGCACTTCTATCCAATAATGTGATTTTATTCTAGTGTTATTACTTGATTGTAGTTTGGGTTTGCATGGAAAATGTGAACAAAGTAGTGTGGGGAATACCTTACGACAAATATGAACAAAGTAATGGGTGGGGGGGGGGATACCTTTGTATTTGACCCCAGTGATGATTTGTTAGTGATTCCTTTCTTAAAGTGGGCTAGTGTAATGACTAGACCCTTGACTTGGGTTGGGTTTGTTGTTGATATTGCACTTAACCATGAGGGATATCACTTGGTGGTTGACTTGATGGGAGGAATATGCTTCTTGATTGCTAGGGACAATGAGAACTTGCATGCACTACAAGAAAGTAGAGATACGATGACATTTACATTTCAAATAAATGTCGGGAAATAAGGAATTTCTTGACATTTATGAACAAATGTCGTAAAAAGAACGACATTTGATGCCAAATGTCATAAGAAGAACGACGTCTGGGGAAAAATGTCATTAAAACAATGACATTAGTACCAAGTGTCTTTAAAATAACGACATTTGTTAAAAAATGTCGTTATTTAACGACATTTAGCTAAAATGTAATTATGACAATGACATTTGATACAAATGTCGAATAATATTATCACATTTGTTGCGAAATGTCATTGTTTTAAATGTCGCTTGACGAAAATGTTGTTAAACATTGACATTTGATATAAATGCCGAATACATTATGACAATTGTTTTAAATGTCATATTATTAGCCACTAATTACCGAAATTTACACTTAATGTTGGAAACCTAATTTTTTAAAAATTATCCATCATTCTTTATAGGACAAAGGTCAAAAAAAAAAAAAAAAAAAAAAAAAAAAAAAAAAAGGTCAAAAATTTCCCTCGGACTATATGATTTAGAGAAAATTTTATCTTATGTTAAAAAGTATCTCGTTTTCACCCTCGCTATTATCCAAATGACTATATTTTGCCCTTATGGGATAACACAACATCATACATAAAGGGATATTTCCATAAAGTTCAAGGACCAATACAGATCATTTCCAAAGTTCAACGACAAATTCATTTAAACCCTACACCCTAAACAATTTATTTAAATCCAAAGAATGATAATTAAGAAGTTACTAATATTGTGAATAATCTTTCAAAGAGGACAAACACGTGTTAGAGTCCATCAATTTAATTAATTAAACGTGTGAATAATTTTTTTCTCTTTAATATATCCTCACTTAATTATGATTTTTAACTATTTTTTACATACATTACTTCTTTTATCCAAACCAAATTTGAAATTAATTGCTATGTCAATTTGTACAAAATCTTATAGTTAGGAGAGAAACAAAATGATTTACCTTTAAACTCTATGAATGATCCAAGTTTGTCCTATATACCATCTTCGTATGGTGGCGCGATGTTCTACGTGAATCCACGTTCGAAGGATATTGTACCAAAGTCATACAATTAGGACCACAATATGCATGGTTTTATTCTGTTTATGGCATCGAAGGTTATGTTCTTTTTTTGGCTTCTAATTCTCATTCCTTTTTGGCACCTTCGTTAGAGATTGAAGGTATTTGACCCCCCTTGAATCACAAAGAATTTAAATTTCTAGTAAGGATAAAAGTTTAAGTCATCTATAGAAATATGAAGATTAATAGTAACAAAAATCCAAACTTAATAAATCCGAAAAAAAAACTCTCTTCTCTCTCCTGGTGACAGGCGACTTGGATTAGGGTTTGGAGCTTCAAAGGCCATTAATGGGCTCTCAAGCCATCGTGCAGCCTCTCTCTGAGGCTGTGCCACCACCCCAGCCAACACAACAACATACAAAAATCACACAAAAAACCAACGATCCAAAGCAACCTTTGGATTTTGCCAAAATATTTAAATCAACGACTTTGAATGATAATGAGGCTTCTACTTTGGCTGCTATAGATATTCCAACGAAAAACATAGTATACGTGCATGGGGAGCCTACAATTCAATATACGATGGAGGAAATTGATTGCATGATTAAACAAGAGGGACTTCAATATGCAGTGATAGGCAAGTTTACATATGGGTTGCCTGAACTACAATTTCTACGTGATAATTTGGCTAAACAATGTGAGTTAAAGGCAGAAGCAACTATTGGATTTCTGTGCAATAGACATATTTTGATTAGATGTACATTGTTTGAAGATTATGTTAATCTATTATCGAAGCCATGTTTTTGGATTAAAGAACCTCAATTGTATCATCCCATGTGCACATTGAAGTGGGATCCTTGGTTTGATCCTGAGGAAGAGACTTCAATTGCTATTGCATGGATATCGTTTCCAACATTAGCACCTAACTACTATGGAAAGTCTCAGTTATTTTCTATGGCAGTATCTGTGGGGAAGCCATTAATGTTGGATTTAGCTACAAGGAACAAGACTAGGCCAAGCTGTGGAAGGGTAAAAGTAGAGGTAGACTTATTGGCTACTCATCCTAAGAGGGTTCAATTGCAAGTTGTTAATATAAAGACTGGTGTTGTGAAATCTAAATGGGTGAAAGTTAACTATGATTTTATGCCTAAGTATTGCAAGAATTGCAAGTTACAAGGTCATGATGAGGAAACTTGTTGGAAGATTCACCCAGAGTTATTACCAGAAAAGGAAGAAGGAGATGATGAAGTTGAAGAAAGAGGCGTCAAAGTGAAGGAAATTCAGGATACAAATAAAGATAAGGAGGTAGACAAGAAGAATAAAAATGTACAGGAGCCAAACCCTAGCCATGCAAATCATGCAAACCCTAGGCATGCAAGACCTAATCATAGATATAAGCATGTGATCAAGGTGCTGCCTAGTGGTAAAATTGTTGGTGATATTAGTGACCTGTATAGAGGAAAGAATAAAAAAAAGCATGATGTGAATGAAGGAAATAAGGAGCAAGATCAGGCACATTGCAACAAAGAATCGCTAAAACTAGTGGAAAACGGGTGCACTCGTAAGATATTATGGCTAAAGATGTGGAAACTAGCAACAAGTTTGCAACACTGGAAGATGGTGAGATTGGAGAGGAAGAAGAAGTAATTGAGGTGGTCAGTGTGGAGATTGATGCAGACAAACAAATGGAATTAGCAGATGGGACAAAGCATGATAATTTGGTGCAAAATAGTAATGTAGTTCAATCTGTAGATCAACAGGTAGAAGCAAATGCTAAGCAAGGTAATGTTGGACAAATGAAGAAGGGAGTGAATGAGATAAATCAGACTTCTGTACAGCAATTAGCACCTTTGATTGCTTCAACAACTAAGGAGTTTGATGAGGTACTTAATGTCAAAGCACCAACTTATAATCCAGCAAAAAAGAGTAAATCACCTATCAAGACACAACAATAGGTAGAAACATCTAAGCCAATGGTGGTTTATCAAGCTGGTGTAACTGTTAACAATAGTGTAGAAAAGAAGTTATGGAGTGATGAGATGGAAGAGGATGCTATGCTATCAGATGACAAAATTGCTGAGAAGAGCTCTTCTATTGCATCCATTACTTCATCTCAGGAAATAAATCAGATGTTTGAAAAGGTGATGGATAATGAAGAAGTGGTAAACTCTTTACCTTCAGCATTAGGTGCAGAGGTTACATCAACAGAGAAAGCTGTTGAAAATAGAGTGGCAGATGGGATGGTTACTCCTAATAAAGTGCATGAGGGGCCAGCTAGTCATGTGACTCAAAAGGATAGTCAGGAGGATTCTAAGAAGCATAACAAACCTCCTAATAAAGTTGGATCAGGTGGTAAATTGATGCAGAACAAACAACAAGTGGTGCAGCATGAAGCTGGTTCATCTAAAAAGAATCAAATTCAAGTTGCATACTCACAAATTGATAAAGGAGGACTTCAGGTGGCTGTACCAAGTATTAGAGTTGAGGAAGGGCAAATTGATCTTGATGAGGAATCCACAACTCAGAATTTCATGAATGCAGCAAGGGAAGGTGATTGGTAAAGAAAGGAAGAAGGCTGGAAAGGAAAATACTGCATCTCAGTTTCCTGGGGTGAGTATAAGGAGAACTGTATCTAAATCCAATAATTAGTGATCATGAATGCACTAATTTGGAATATAAGGTCAGTAAACACTAAAAAAGCCTTTAGGAGGCTTTTGACAATGCATAACAAACATCATTTTTTCCTTATTGGCTTGATGGAACCTTTCCAACAAGCTTATCGTTACACCCCTCATTTTCGTAGTGGTAGTACTTATGATTTTCTAGTTGGGTATGCCTTGGGAATCGAGACCCGAGCTCGAGTTTTGGAGATAGAAGTTTCCTACCCCATGTGCAATGGTACCAGCAGGAATTCCTGGTGATTTTCAGGGTTAAAAGTTGAACGAATCAAATCGACGCGATCTGAACCGAATCGAAAAAGTCTGCAGACACCAGTCAAGATAGACGGGTCTTCGAACCTGTCGATGGACCGTCGTTGTGCGGGGTCGACAGGGTTCTGCAGCCCTGCATTCTGTAGGCGCAGGTTGACGAGCACGTCGACGGACCGTCAACACGTCGACGGGTCGTCGACCCGCTCGTCGAACCGAACCACTGAAGCATTTAATTCTCCGAGTATAAATACATGGTCCATGACTTTATGTTTGTTTTCTCTCATTCCCAGATCAGAAAACCCTATATTTTGATCACCCAGCATTTATGGCATAGTAGTGAAGATTTGACAATACCCGAACCCCGTAAACCCGAGCTTGTGAAGAAGAAGGTTGGTTCTAGGGTTGCTCCAAGAATGGGAAGCTTAGGAAGTTGAAGTTAAAGAGATTATTGGGATTCTTGACCCCTCAAGGTATGTAAATGATTTCTACCCTTGTATTTAAGTTAGTTACTAAGAGTTTTGGTGGTTCATGTGAAGAGAAGATAGCTATGAAAGTGATAAGTCAAGAAAAGTTTAAATAGTGCTTTTGAGGTTATGTCAAGAGATGATTGAGGGATGTGTTTGGGTATATTTTGTTATAAGAGTGTTTCCATTAATGTTATCCTTGATATTGTAGTTGAGATTGGATGGGATTAGGAGTTGAGGGTTTTCTACGTTTTCAAGGGATATGTTGTCCATAGTTATTAAGCTCTTTTAGTAATTATGATGATTAGTGAGTAAGGTGAATAGACTAATTAAGGCCTATGTTATCTTAATTGTAGATTTACAAGTTCAAGAAGTAAAAGTTGGGCGATTTGATATACATCAAGGTATGTTAAGGTTATTCCTTTTTTTTTTTTTTTGGCATGATCCTATGATATGAACCGATAAACGAGTAAGAGAGTTTCCATATTACTTTATTCTTATAAGTACTAAGAGAAATACAGTTTTGATGTTCCCGTACCCCGGCTATAGTATTTCCCCATATTCAGACCTTGTGATTTCTTGTCCTAGTAGTATGAGTCCAGTAAGGTCCATAAGAGGCAAACTGTCATTTTATTATTTTAAGAATTTTGTCGTTCAGTTCTACCTGTACTATACATTCACTTTCAGTTCTCAGGGGTACAGTGAAAGGCACGCTTGACAGGAGGTGAGGGTGTGACTGTGATATTACATTATACATGTGAAAGGCACGCTTGACAAGGCGTGAAGGTGTGGCCTATGAATGGTCCATGAGTAGCTTTGTGATGTTGGAGAATATACATGAGAAAGGCACATGACGATGGGTGAAGGTGTGGCCTGTGATGTGACAATGAGGTGTGTACCTCCTAGATATATATATATATATATATATATATATATATATATATATATATATATATATATATATATATATGTCCATGTTTTTCGACATACAGATTTAGTCAGAGGCAGACAGATACTAGTTCATACAGATTCATGCAGATAGTCATTTCTGCTTATGAGTCAGATCTTATTCATGATTTCTCTCTCTCTCTCTCTCTCTCTCTCTCTCTCTCTCTATATATATATATATATATATATATATATATATATAAATACATGTTGTCTTATTCCTTACATATTCGGTGCATTATACGCATCGACTCCCCGTTGCTCGGGGGGCTGCGTTCATGCCCACAGGTACAAGTAGACAGGGAGGTGGTCCAGCTTAGTAGGACCCTTATCCAGCAGTGATCAATGCACTCCATTCGATTCGGAGTTGCATTCTATTTTGGTAGGCCATTCTTTTGAGATGTATATATATGGGTACGACGGGGCCCTGTCCCGTCCTTTCTGACTTTATTCTAGTAAAGGTCTGTAGACAGTTGTATGTAGTAGTAAGACGATGTAACCTTGTCGGCTTATATTCTTTTGTGTATAGTATATATAGCGACCTAAGCGGACTCGTTCTTCCGCATGTTGTGTATATATAAGTTGTATAGAGTTCGGATGTTTTCCTCTTTAGGAGATTAGTTTGTGCCATTTATGGGCTATTGATGTTCAGATGTGATATTTCGTATAAGTGTTTAAGGGTGTTTGGTCGCTAGAGGTCAGACCCCTTGTCATGGCTCATCGGTTTGGGTCGTGATAGAAGTGGTATCAGAGCGATTCCGTCCTAGGATTGTCTACAGACCGTGTCTAGTAGAGTCTTGTTTATGGGCGTGTTGTGCACCACACTTATAAACAGGAGGCTACAAGACATTTAGGATTTTGTCATTCTTTCTCTCCTAGGTTGTGCGATAGAGCCATGAGTTAGGTGTTCGCTTTCTGATGAATTGTTATGATTTCAGCAATGCCTCCCAAGAAAGCTACAGCTACCCAGAAAGGCAAGAAAGCCACAGCAGAGGCCACTAGCCGCACTAGGCAGGCCACTAGGGCTCAGGATGAGATTCAGAGTGAGAGCCCATCTGAGACATCGCATACACCGTCTCCAGCACCCATCCCAGTTCCTCAGCCAGATGCACTAGGCCAGGATGTGTGGGATGTTGTTCAGTTATTGACCAGATTAGTAGCCGCTCAGGCTCAGCGACGGGGAGCTGGTAGTTTGAGGGTTAAGACCTTTCTTGAGTTAGATCCTCCCGAAATTTTCGGTGATAAAAGCGAATATGGATCCCCAGATTTCATTGATGGTATGCAGAGGACTTTGAGGGTGATGCATGCAAGTGAGGTTGAGTCGGTGGAGTTAGCTTCGTATAGGCTTCGTGATAGTGCAATACAGTGGTATCAGACTTGGGAGTTATCTAGAGAGGAGAATGCTCCTCTAGCTGTTTGGCGAGAGTTTGCAGATGCTTTTATCCGCCATTATTTGCCTCCTGAGGTCAGGCAAGCCCGAGCGGATAAATTTCTACGTATTGAGCAGGGGAGCATGAGTGTCCAAGAGTATTGTGTGTATTTTGATTCTATGGCTAGATATGCCCCAGCCATGGTGGCTGAGATGGAGGACAGAGTTCACCGCTTTGTGGTTGGTTTAGGGCCATATTTGATAGATGCTTGTATGACTACTACATTACAGCTAGGCATGGATATCTCCCGTATACAGGCATATGCACAGAATCAGGAAGATCGCAAGCGTCAGAGGGAGGCAGAGCGTGACCGTGACCGAGGCCATGGTAAGGGCGCTAGATCTATCGACATTGGAAGTGATTCCAGGGGAGGACAGAGGTAGCAGCATTCCCAGTATTCATATCATTCGGTAGGGAGTGCACCTCCGCGGTTTTTAAGCCCGAGGTTTGATCGGTCTTCTTATTCCGGAGCGGCCCAGAGTTCTAGAGCATCAGGCTCCCAGTACAGACCAGAGTCAGGACAGATGAGACCACCCTTACCACGGTGTGCCCAGTGTGGTAGGTTACATATCGGGTAGTGCCGATTGGGATCGAATGCCTGTTATTCTTGTGGCCGACCTGGTCATATGATGAGGAATTATTTGTTAGGAGGTGGCATGGGCACTGTTTAGCCTACAGGGTCTATAGCTGGTTCTTTTTCTTCTTCTGCAGTGCGCCCTTCGGGGCAAGCCTTCCAGTCACCGACAGGATGAGGTAGGGGGAGGAGTGGCGCGTCCAGCTCGAGCGGTCCTCAGCACCGCGTGTATGCATTAGCTAGTAGGCAGGATCGTGAGTCGTCTCTGGATGTTGTCACAGGTATATTATCAGTTTCCTCCCATGATGTTTATGCACTGATTGATCCAGGTTTCACTTTATCATATGTTACTCCATTTGTCGGTGATAAGTTTGGGATAGAACCCGAGTCAATTAAACCATTTGAGGTGTCTATGCCAGTTGGCGATCCGATTATAACTAGGCGAGTATATTGGGAATTTTGTTGTTATAGTTTATGATCGCCACACTGTAGCGGATTTGATTGAGCTAGATATGATTGATTTTAACGTTATTATGGGAATGGATTGGTTGGCTTCCTGTTATGCTAATGTTGATTGCAGAAAAAACATAGTTCGATTTCAGTTTCTCGGCGAGCCAGTCTTAGAGTGGAAGGGTAATGCTGTTTCGTCGAGGGGCAGGTTTATTTCCTACCTTAAGGCAGAGAAGATGATTAGAAAAGGGTATATTTTTCACCTAGTTCGAGTTCAAGATGTGCAAGCAGAGTCGCCGACTTTCCAGTCTGTTCCTGTGGTTAATGAGTTTCCAGAAGTATTTCCAGATGAGCTTCCAGGCATTCCCCCGGAGAGGGAGATTGATTTTGCCATTGACCTATTGCCAGACACTCAGCCAATATCTATTCCTCCTTATAGGAGGGCACATGCGGAGTTAAAGGAATTGAATGAGTAATTGAAAGATTTACTTGAGAAGGGCTTTATTAGGCCTAGTACATCGTCGTAGGGAGCCCCGGTGTTGTTTGTGAGAAAGAAGGATGGTTCTTTGCGAATGTGTATTGATTACAGGCAATTGATTAAAGTGACTATAAAGAATAAGTATGCGCTTCCGAGGATTGATGATTTATTTGATCAGTTGCAAGGTGCCAAGTACTTCTCGAAGATAGACTTGAGGTCAGGATACCACCAGGTTAGGGTGAAGGAAGAGGACGTTCCGAAGACGGTATTCCGGACGAGATATGGCCACTATGAGTTCCGTGTTATGTCGTTCCGGCTAACTAATGCCCCAGCCGTATTCATGGATTTGATAAATCGTGTATTCAGGCCCTTTCTAGATTTATTCGTGAATGTGTTCATAGATGATATTACGCTTTATTCCGTGAAAGGCCGATCATGCAAAACATCTGCGGGTAGTGCTTATGATTCTTCGAGGTAAAGAGTGGTATGCTATATTTTCTAAGTGTGAGTTCTGGTTGAACTCTGTGGCTTTTCTGGGTCACATTATTTCAGAAGAAGGCGTTAGAGTGGATGCCCAAAAGATTAAGGCTGTGAAGAATTGGCCAAGGCCCGTGGCACCAACGGAGATACGTAGTTTCTTAGGCTTGGCAGGTTATTATAAAATGTTTGTAGAAGGATTTTCCTCTCTTTCAGCCCCATTGACCAGATTGACTCAAAAATCAGTTAAGTTCAATAGACAGACGTTTGTGAGCAGAGTTTTCAGACGTTAAAGGATAAGCTAACCCGGCCACTCGTTTTGACTCTTCCAGAAGGAGCAGACGGCTATGTGGTATATTGTGATGCTTCGGGTGTTGGATTGGGCTGTGTCTTGATGCAGCACGGTAAGGTTGTCGCTTATGCTTCTAGACAGTTGAAGAAGCACGAGAAGAATTATCCAACCCATGATCTTGAGTTGGCAGCAGTGATTCATGCCTTGAAGATATGGAGGCACTACTTATACGGTGTCCATGTTGATATCTATACTGATCATAAGAGTCTTCAGTACATCTTTACACAGAAGGATTTGAACTTGCATCAGAGGCAATGGTTGGAGAGGTTAAAAGATTATGATGTGGACATTCTATATCATCCCGGGAAGGCGAATGTAGTAGCCGATGCCCTAAGTCGTAAATCTATGGGTAGCTTGTCTCACGTATCACCAGAGAGAAGAGAGATGGTCCGTGAGGTTCATCGATTGGCTAGCCTCGCAGTTCGATTGATAGATTCGGGTGAGGCAGAGTTGCCGTTCAAGACACGGCGGTATCATGCTTGGTAGTTGAGATAAAGGAGCATCGGATGAGTATCTGTTCTGGTTCATTACCGAGATACAACACCTCAGAAAGAAAAGACACCTTTTGTGATCACAGGTGATGGAGTACTCAGATATCGAGGTAGATTGTGTGCCCTTGGTGTTGCAGGACTCCGTCAGCAGATTATGGCAGAGGCACATGACTCCCGCTATTCTGTTCATCCAGGCTCAACAAAGATATACCATGATCTCAAGGAAGTTTATTGGTGGGATGGTATGAAAAGAGATGTAGCATAATTTGTCGCTCAGTGTCCAAATTTTCAGCAAGTTAAGATAGAGCACCAGAAGCCTGGAGGTCTATTGCAGGCTATGGAGATTCCGACATAGAAGTGGGAGGTAATTAATATGGACTTTATTACAGGGTTGCCTCGTACTCAGCAAAAGTGTGATTCGATATGGGTCATAGTTGATAGGCTTACAAAGTCAGCTCACTTTCTGCCTGTCAGAACTACTTATGTAGCCGAGGATTATGCGAGGCTTTATCTTAAGGAAATTGTACGACTTCATGGTGTTCCTTCCGCCATTATTTTAGATAGGGGAGCACAGTTCACAGCCAGATTCTGGAAGTCTTTTCAGTAGGGATTGGGGACTCAGGTGAGTCTTAGCACCGCATTCCACCCGCAAACAGATGGACAAGCAGAGCGTACTATACAAACCCTTGAGGATATGCTTAGAGCTTATGTGCTTGACTTACAAGGCAATTGGGAGGATCATTTGCCTCTTATCGAGTTCGCATATAACAACAGTTACCATTCCAATATTCAAATGGCTCCTTATGAGGCCTTATATGGGCGGAGGTGTAGATCGCCCATAGGATGGTTTGATGTTGGGGAGAATCAGTTAGTAGGTCCAGAATTAATTCAGCAAGCAGTTGATAAGGTGAAGATGATTAGAGAGGATTGCTGGGTGTTCCTGAAAGTTTCACCTATAAAGGGAGTGATGAGTGTTATATCCCGTATTTTGTACGTTGGAATATTTTAAGTTAGTTGCGACAAGTTAAAGACAAGGCTATTTTCCGGTTTTGTTCTAATGCACAAGTTTCTTCTGAATTTTATTGGATGGAAATATTAAGGAAAATTTGGGGTTCAAAGTGAATTTTTAGAAACTTAATATTTCATGAAAATAAGGCCATATGGCCGTGTGGCATTGTGTGGGCCATAGGCCACATATGCTAATTATATATGTAGAGAAGATGACTAATTAAGTCATCTTCATCATTTCTCATTCCTTAGAAATTTCAAGAACCTTGGAGAAAAATAAAAGAGGCCATTCGGCCATGACCATAACCGAGCAAGACCATGGGAAATTTGATCAAAAAAAATATTTTTCTCAAGCATTTCAACTCCTTGAAAGGTGTATA
>NW_026720094.1:0-10806 GCF_029784015.1 Lycium ferocissimum
ATGGGGGAAAAAAAAGGGGGGACACATGTTGCGCTATAGACGCATGCCACACAGTCGGTGAAAACTTAATTCCATCCGGACGCGGGATGCCGGACGCGCGGGATGCCGGACGCGGGACATATGTGGGCGAGCCGACGTATTTCGGCGCTATGACATGTTCTATTTATATATGTATATGACAAGAAATGTTTTGAAAACAAAAATATATAATAAGCAAGCATGACATCCGCTTTTGAGAGGCACTTCGGTACGGGTTATCCTCTTATCTCGTTGTATGATCTATGGTCTCACATGTTGTTGCTCATATATTACATGCTTCATTGTGTTATTTTTCATGGCTTATACTCGGTACTGCTGCTCGTACCGACCGCTTTTCACCTCGGGGCTCTCATGCCACGCAGTAGACAGTTGACGGGTTCGACTCCTAGGAGCTCTTTTCGACGTGTACATTGAGAGGCGCTCCGGTTGTTCCGTGAGCATTTTGGGTACTACTTTTATGTATATATATTTGGGCATGACAAAATCAATTACTTGTAATTACATCTTGTCTAGAGGCTCGTAGACGGATATGTACGCTTAGATGTTTCATAACCTAGTTGTCCTTGTCGCCGTGTAATATGTCGATGCAATACCGATTACTACTACTTGTTTACATGTATGCTATTAACGATAGTGGTTAGAAAAAAAAATGCTAGTGTTCATACGGCCCACTTAGTGATAAGAATAAGACGTATGATACGGGGGGTGCCGTGTACAAGTATCGGGCACTGTCATGCCCCTAGTTGGGTCGTGACAGGTCAGTACGGAATATGTACTGAGTATGTAAAGCATGGAGCACAGTAAACAGGGTCATAACCGAACTGGGATTTACAGAAACAAGTATGATAATCAGAAAATCAAAAGACTTGCCTTTAAATCATATATCATGCGTGTCAATATCATGTCAACAAATCATTATATACCTACATCGTACCCGGCCCTTCAGTGAGGGACTCGGTGAATGAAATCATGTAATCATCATGCATAGCCATCATATAATCATATATATGTATATATGTCGTACCCGGCCCTCTAGTGAGGGACTCGGTGAATGGAATCATCATATGCCATCCTGGCCGCCATCCCCCATATAATCACATCACATCATATCATCATATGTATATATATATATCGTACTCGGCCCTCTAGTGAGGGACTCGGTGAACCATGCAATGAAACTGTGCACGATTACGTGCCCGGCCCGGGACTCGGTGAAAGATGCATTGAGGCATGCACGAGCAAAGTAGTGAGAAACCATATGCACATAAAATCATACTCACAGACTCAATGAAAAAGTAAGTAGTCGACGCTCGAGAGTTAGGACGATAAACATGTTGAGTTCCTTCAAAGGAAAATCGCTAGGGCTATTCAAAGGAAAATCTCGGGGACCACGGATATACATTAAATCAATCCGGGCCCGCTCATGAAATCTAAAGTCATCATGTGTTATAGAATCATTTGCGAACATATCAAAGCAATCCGGTTTCGTCTGAGAAAGTTACGGACGTTCGTAGTTACAGAACCTTTTACAACAAAATCTCTTTACGTATTTTTTTGGAATCCAATCATAGCAAGGACTTAAGGACCACGGTGTGACCATATTGAGAATGCGATTATCAAGAAGTGAATAAGAATCATATACAAGCTCATACTTTAAGAATAGAGTCACCTCGAGGCTCGTGTCATAGCTAATTACAACTAGGACACCAAAAGAAAGAAAGAATAGGCTTTACATACCTCGTTCGCTCTCAACGCCTAACCAGACTTAAGCCTCGGGCTTCCCAAGATCTACAATAGCGTCATCAAACCAAACGTTAGCTAAAGGTACTTAGGAATTCGATTCCAAACTAGCACTTAATTCTACGAGAATTTGGGCAGCATTTCCCCTGTAAATGCAACAACCCCGAGAATTCAACTCGGCCAAATTCATCAACAACAATACCAACAAACATTCTAACAACATCAATCATTAATTCAAAACGCATTCTAACATTAACAACCTTCTTTCATATAATGCGACGACATTCACTTATATTCAATTCAACCGCATATAACCAAACTAACACCAACACTTACGTTCAATTACTAATCCGAAACCATTCAAACAATATTCAAGGACACTCTAAACAATTCACACAATATTTCAAACAACCCAAACAAAAACTCCATTTCACCCGAAATCATTCCCAAACCCGAGAACAACATCACCAACACATTCTCTCTTCAATTTCATGAATTACACCATCAATTCACACATTAACAATATTACTTTCATAAGTACAAAAACTACATAAGGATCACATTAACTTCACTAAAACAAGCCGCACCTACACTTTCAACTTCAATCTTTGAATCATTAACCTTTCATTATCATCATAGAATCCATAATAACAACAACTAAAATACCACATAAAATTTGTTCATTCATTGCCATACAAGACAACCTATTTCGGCCACAACATTAACACAACTTCCATAATTTCTATCCATTTCTACACACTACAACAACACCCAAACATGCTAAATACAATTAATCCATTTCTCTCACACAACACACACCACACACGGCCAAACCACACACACGGCTCCACTTCAACATCCATATTTTCATGAATTTCATTTATTTCCACACTTCACAACATACACAAACCATGCATAACATATAAAAAGGAAGATTGAACCTTACCTTTTTTCACTTGGTTTTTCAACTTGGCTAAGGTCGGTACTTGAATTAATTCTTGTTCTTTCTACTCCAACGACTACTCCACGTTGTTTTGCACCTTCTAAAGAGTTGAGTGCTTGAGGAAAATTATTTTTTGATCAATTCTTTTCTTGCTCCTTCTTGGTTAAGCTTGGCCGAATGGCCTTGGTTATTTTTCTCCAACTTTCTTGAAATTTCTAAGGTGAGGAAGATGATGAATATGGTCAAATGTCATCTAATACACACTTATATTATGTATCCATGTGGCCTATGGCCCACACCAAGGTGGACGGCCACTTGGCCTTGTAATTTCATGAATTTTAATTTTCCATAATGCACTTTTGGCCCCAAATTTCCTTAATATTCCATACCACCCAAACCGCAAGTAACTTATGTCTTAAAACGAAATCGTGGTTAAAAGTCTCCATTCCGCCTTCCGGAATAGTCTTGTCCTTAACTTATCAAGGTTAACTCGGATTGTCCCAACGTACAAAATACGGGATATAACATCCTTCCCCCCTTTAGAACATTCGTCCTCGAATGTTCAACCAGTCCCGTAAGGTCTTATAAGGATCTCGGGGGGGGGGGGTTCCTTCTAACGCCATAACGCACAATTTCATTTATTAACCATATCCCCGTTTCATCTCCTGTTCAACCGTTCAAGTCATTTCCTCCCTGTTATTGTTCCGCCACAATATCTTAACCAAAGCTACGTCTTTATTACACACCCTACTGACCTTACGAATAATGTAATAAGGTCCAATATATCTCGGGTCAAACTTCTCCTTCTCATCGAATCTCGTTACACCTTCCAAGGGTGATATCTCTAAGCGTACCCACTCGCCAATCTGGAGTCCTAAGTGTCGACGTCAATCGCCGTCATATAATTCCTATCGTTTCTGAGCTGCCAATAGCCGTTCCTTGCTTTACTGCCGTCAACTGATATAATTCGACGTATAAATTCACCCTTCTTTAGTAATCAGCTAGCTCTATCCATCTTGCTTAACTCATCTTATAATCCTCTTTACTCCACTTGTAACATTCTAGGTACATTATCTCGGGTCACCCTTTTTTCTTTAATTCAACTCCGCTATCGTCCCTTTACTCAGATCTTGCTTTCAACTTTCCGATCACGCGTTACGTGGCAGTCTTTACAAGAATATGCAAAGGTGCTTAATTTAGCCCAAAAATACCTTAGCATGGCTTCACTAATCCTTATGCTTTACTTGGTCTTCGCCTCTCTTACCTTATAACTGGTATCGAAATAGATCTTTGGTTCCACCATAGTCATGTCCCGTTTGTCCTTCGTACTAGTTCTGTCTCGGTGATTTAGCTTAAACCATCTCTACATCGTTCCTACACGCACCCAGAATATTGTCACCGTATGGTTACTACTGAATCCAAACTTCTCTCATTAGATATTCTCTTGGTTTCTTCTCCTAATATGTAAATATCCATAGGTAATATAGCTACTCTAGTACGACTTGTACAAAGTATATTCCATCTTAGTTACGGTCTTTCCTCTTCTGGTTCACTCTGCTCCACCCATTCCTTCCGTCCTAACATTCACTTGTGGCCTACCCTGTCATACTCTTTTACTTTCTTGTGCACACTCCACTAATGTTCTCACTTCCTACTATCGGAGGTTTCTATCTTCCTCCTCTACTATCCATAGGTCGCGATATGTGTGCGAACAACCCTATTGCTCACATTTTAGTCTTTAGTCAAACACGAAGAGCGTTACCTTTCACAACATCTTTGTAAGTTACTCGTTATCATTCTCTCTTGCCGTATTCCCCTTTCAAATTCCACTTTCTAATGTCATATCCTTCAGGACCTTTACAATTAATTTTCGGTACCACCTCAATCGCCATCCTAGCTTCTGGATTTTTCTAGCTTGTCTCGGTCAGGAATCTTACCTGTACCCCGAATATCCGTATCCAATACTTGTGGTGTTGGCCTCTATCAAGACTTGCATTTCTCGCACTCGCTTCCCCCTTTAAGGTTAAACTTATGTCGTTACCGAATTATACTTCGCGTTATGTCCACATTTCCAATTTTGCCTAGGCAAAGACTTTTATTCCGACATTCTGATCCTCTCGCCGTTCATCTACTCACTTTCTTTCTTTTCTAAATATCATCGTGTTAATATTCCCCAAGATTAGCCTATGGTGAAACGGCATCAGCTTGCCCTGTGACATTTGGGCCATTTATTTTTCTTTTCACCTAAACTTCGTTACCCCGTCCAATTAATGCCTTCCTATATACCGCCACGTCGGTTGCGAAATGCATATGTCTGTCGATGCGGTCATGTACATGTGGATATTACGTGCATACTTATATGGGCGTAATAATGCTATATCTCACTTACTACATACTCCCAAACACTATTTTGACTCACCCTAATCCTAAAGCCGTGACGCACTCTTTTCTTTTCCCCGGTCAGTCCACCCGCCCTTACGCGTCTCTTAAGGTTTCCGCTCCCTCTCCGTATACTCTAATTTCCTTCGAACTACTCTAGCTTCCTATTTGGCTCTCCTATGGCTCCTCGACTTTCTTCTTTTGTAAGACTTTCTTAACACTTATCGGGGGTCACCCATCCTAAAATTGCTCTCACTCTAGCATGCTTAACCTCGGAACTCCGATGAAATACGATGCTCCAATGCTAGTATAATCGCGCCTCTCACCGCATGACTTTCATCACAATTTGGAGTAAATTAAGGTCTTATGAGACTTCGAAACGTTCTCGCAACACACCTCCCTCCGAATTATAAAGGGTCTCTCACTCTTTGACTCTATAATTACTACTCTAACCTTTTTCGATCCTTAATATTCACTTTTCACCTACGGGTATCACTATTTTCCGTCTTAGACTACCGGGTTCCCAATAGAGACGGACACGCACCTTAATTGCCATTACTGGTAAATACTTGGTTGTCCTTTGGATTTCTACTTATCGCTATTAAATAACATTCATACAGTAAATACACATACATAAAAATGTTACAATAAAGACTCGTATACTGTATCCGCATTCGGTGCCGCCTCCAAATCGTACGCTGAGCCAAAGCATATGCGGTTCGAAGGACCGCTAGCCTTTCACGGAGCTCCGCCGCGGCCTCTACCACGGCTGCGGTGCCGACACCCCTGCCTCGTAGGGTCGCACTCTTGAAGAAGACGAACCAGCACCCGACCCGGTAGTGTTACACCTTGGAAATTTCCCCTTAGCGTGCAAGCGAGTAGACTCAAGAAGGGCATGATGAATACGAGGTTTGGGTAAGCAAGGAAGAGTGATCGATAGTCCTAATTAAGATTTCCAAAGACATCCGAGTTAAAGCGAGAAAGTTGTTAAGGGAGTCGAGTTATAAGTTAGCCCGTTGGACGAAACTACGGGTATTGAGTTAATGATGCCTTAGGGATGTTGTGGAGGAGAGTTATGACGTCCCATAGATTGTTAATGAAGTGATAAACAAGTGTTAAGAAGGTTCCATAAGGATTGGAGATCAAACGATACGACGGGAACAACTTTGGCGAAAGCGAAGATTTCCACGACCTTCCACGACCCATATAATATTCACGAACCGTGGAATGGTTCGTGAAAATGGGCAGCAGAAGGGGAAGGTACCGGCTGGTCATGAACCACGACCAGTTTCACGACCCAATGTTTTGGGTTCACGACCGTGGAACGATCCGTGGTGGAAATTCCGACAATTTAAATGTTCTAAGTTTATATAGTGATGCTGACTTCATTTTATTCACTTCCATACACGACTTCCACCCTCTCCACACCTCTAGAACCTTCCAAGTATCTCATCCATAAGAAAACCATAGAAATCAAAGATCAACAACAAGAAATAAAGTGAATCAAGTAAAGGAAACCTTATGGAAATCATCTAAATCAAGAGAATCCAAGGGAGGTGAAACTAGGGTTTTGTGCAAAGGGTGTATTATCATTCAAGGATTGTTCCTCATCATCCAAGGTATGTTTTGTAGTATTTTCATGATGTTAAGAGTATTATAAAGTTGAAACACTTGGATTACAAAAGAATACATGAAATGGGTTAGATATGGAAGAATAATGTCATCTTGAATTGGTAGTCGAAATGAATCACGGAAATGGATATGTAGAGATTATAAACGCGTTATAAATGATATCTAGAGCATGAAATAAGTATTGGACATGAAAGAATGTGGTAATGGGCTTAGTCATGATTTTGAAGAATTAGAGTAGAATTGGGAAACGTGAATAACATGAATGAGTGACGATTGTTGAGTATGGTATTATGATTGTTGTTGTGGATGGTTGAGGGTTGATATGGAATATGGCGAAAGTAGTATAAATAAAAACGTCGTCCCGCCGATTTTCTTTAGCCTTAAGAAGTACGTTCTCGTAATTGATTAGCTAATGACGAACGACGAACCCTCTTTAAGGTAAAGACGCAAGCATTGAAGGAGGACAAGCCGTAATAGAGTAGCTAAACGGCAAAGGTATGTAACGCTAATCCTTTCCTTCTAAGGCATGAATCCATGTGTCATTCCTCTCTCCTATGAGATTCCTATCTCGAGAAAGTTAAGAGTCTGACATGAATAGCTACACGAAATAAGAGAGATATAGAAACGAATATAATAATGATAGTAAGCTAAAGTCTAGAGATGCTATAGTCTATGATGCGATGATCCTATAAGGCTAATGACGCTATAGGTATAATCTATTGACGATGATCATTATTCACACTCACCTTATGCTTGTTCCTTCAAGGTGGGGCAGAACACTTACGAAAGTTCGTAATGTTATCGGGGGTCCACGACCTTACGTCACCCCAACAAAGATATGGTTGCCCCTAAGCTCCAAGACATGGGTTGATGACCTCTATATGCATGTGTAACTAAGAATGATAAAATATAGTAGAACTATATTAAGCCACGATACGCCCATGAAATGAATGATAGTGATGTTAAGTACGATAAAACCATGATATGCTTATAAGACGATTCATAATCATAAATCACAAGATGTACGATAATGAGTATATGGTATGTATGCACAAATATATGTTTGATGATGCTAAGTAAAAACAAAGCCACGATATGTCTATAAAACGAGTGATAGTAATGAGCACTATGATGCATGTACGATATGAGATATGTGATGTGGTCGAGCCCGTGGCCGAATACGATATGTTGTCGAGCATGAGGCCGAATACGGATAATGATCAAATGTGTATAAATAAATGCGACATGATGATAAGTATGTGCATGTGTTATGATGAATGCGGGATGATGACTAGCTATGTTAAGGTCATGATACCTATGCGATGTATATGTACATATGTATGTATCGAGCCCGGAAGGGCCGAGTACGAATGCCACACGAGTGTGTCGAGCCCATGAGGGGCCGAGTGCGAATACTATTAAGCCTATCGAGCCCAGAGGGCCGAGTACGTATACCGTCAAGCCTATCGAGCCGAGAGGGCCGAGGTACGTATACCATCGAGCCTGCTCGACGCCGAGAGGGCCGGCGGGTACGTATGCCATGAGCCTGTCGAGCCGAGAGGGCCGAGTACGCATACAATGATCTCGTCGAGCCGAGAGGGCGAGTACGAATGATGCGACCTATATGAATGCGATTATGATACGTGTATGATATTTTCATGAGTATGATTATGTTATATGTATGATTATACTGCCCATATGCATCACGTCCGTGTGATACGAATGAGATAAGTATATGACATCATTACGAGTACGAGTATGCTATGTACATGACAACGATTAGAGCACGGATATGCTAATACCATGTAAGTCTTTGAGAGTAAAGGGCTATGTATATGCAAAGTACGTGATACGAGCATGGTATGACAAGAGAATAGATATTAAAGGTAAGTAAGTAAAAGATATGAATGTATGTATACGAGCACGAAATAGAACATGGAACGTCCTACGGAAAGCGTAGAAGTACTATGAAGAATGTTAATGTCTCCCATCTTATGTTATTTCATATATTACGGTTATGTTTCTCCCGTCATTACTGCATCGTGCTTTACATACTCAGTACAATATTCGTACTGACATCCTTCTCTTTGGATGCTGTGTTCATGCCCACAGGTAAACAGGGAGACGGTGCCGATCCATAGTAGCTATCAGCGGAGTTGCACAAGCCCTCATTTATTCCGGAGGTGCTAATTCTGAGACATTATTTTGTGTACATGTATTAAGCACGGCGGGAGGGTCTGTCCGTCTATATATACAAGTATTGATGAGGCTCGTAGATATTATGTGTGGGTAAGTATGGTCACGTAGACTACATGTGCATGCAAGCTTATGTATATTATTATTTTGATAGCCCCAAAGGGCCTATGTTTATTTAAGTAAGTATGATTTAAATGAAAGTTATTTTCTATGATCATAAATGATAAGAAATATGATTAAAGGCAGGATAAGCAATAGAATGGGTGGTGCCTGGTGGTCAGCCTCGGGTACCCGTCGCGGCCCGTCGGTCGGGTCGTGACAAAAGTGGTAGGCTTCGGATTCGGTCTAGGAAGTGTCTACGAGCACGTGTCTAGTAGAGTGCTTTGTTTATGGTGTGTTGCGCGTCACGTTAATAAACAAGAGGCTACGAGGCATTTAGGAAAAATGACCATCTTTCTTCATATGAGATCGTGCGATAGAGCCAAGTATAGATGAAATTCCTCCTAATGAGTATGTGTGATTTCGAAATGCGCGAAAAGGGAAAGCTAGAGCGCGCGAGAGGGCGAGACTACGATGAAGAGGGGGCGAGAGCGAGCCGCCCTATAAGTATGAATAAGGGCGAATCACATGATGAGGTTCCATCTAATGCCTCCCCGCCCCACTCGCGTTCTGCGGAAGAGCAGAAGGGGCTTCGGCTCCGGCTCCTATGCCTACGGTTCTCCCATCGTCTACTTCGAGGACGACAAGTGGCGGGAGGCCATCAATTTATTGACACGGTTAGTTGCCGCCCCGAGCACGGCGGCGGTGTGGACACAGAGAGGTGATCGTTCGGCTAGTACTAGACCGTGATTTTTATTAGTTTGAATCCCGGAGTTTTCGGGTCCGAGATGAAGACCCTCAGTTTTATTGATGAAATGTTGAGAACATTGAGGATTATTCATGCCTGCGAAACCGAATCGGTGGAGTTAACATCTTATAGACTCGGGATGTGGCGGTTCTATGGTATAACAATTGGAGATCGTCAGGAATGTGAATGCGCCCCCTCCGGTTTGACTAGAATTTGTAGATGCCTTCACAGCCACTATTTGCGCGAGGTCCGCCGAGCTAGAGTGGATAGGTTCTTAAATCTAAAGCAAGGCAATATGAGTGCCGGGGAATATAACCCCGGTTTAATTCGTTGGCTAGATATGCTCCCGACCATGGTGGTGACACATGGGGGATAGGGTGCACGGTTGTGAGCGGCTTAGGGCCACATTTTATCGAAATGTTTAACGGCTTCGTTGCGAACGGGATGGATATTTCCGCATTCGAAGCCCGTACCCCCAAAATTTAGAAGGACACAGCAACGGCCGCGAAAGGGGGTGAACGTGAAGGTGACGAGCAAAAGTAAGAGGGTGAGATCCATGGGTGCCGATAGCGGCTATAGAGGAAGATCGAGGAAGTCCACGTCCTTTGAACCGCTCGAGCCGAGTTCCCGTTACTCCATTCATTAGGACCCGAGTCGAGTTTCGAGTCGGGCTCTCGGTATGGGAAGCTTGATCATCCCCGAGGGCTCGTCGTATCAAAACTTATTATGCCTAGGACATGCCAAAGAGAACAAAGATGAAGCCTTACGTACCTTGTCGCGCCTTTCTCGCTGCGATCCCAAACTCGAGTCCCGTTTTCTCAAAATCTACAAATGGTCATAGTTACTAAACATTACTATAAGCTTTTAGGAGTTGAATGTGAAGTAACACTTGTCTTACGAGAAATTTCGACGACATTTCCCCGTAAATGCGCCATCCTCGGTCGACTCGGCCAAAAAAAATTTCAACAACAAAGGAAAAATGTTTCCCGCCAAAATCAAAAATAGTACCCAAAAATCAAAACAAAACACA
>NW_026720095.1:0-10367 GCF_029784015.1 Lycium ferocissimum
ACGAGTCTTCAAATATTCATTTTCATCATAAAATCTATAACGACAACCAACAAAATGCTATAAATTTTAGTCCACCATATGCTACCAAATGTACCCCCGCACACCTGGGCGTAAAACATCAACATATAGGATTTCATGATTTTCATTAGTTTCATACATTCCAACAACAACCAAAACACTAAATAGACATTGGTTCAACATTTCTATACAACACACACACCTACACGACCATGTCTTAACATACACGACCAATATCGTCATGCATATATTTCATAAACTTCATTCATTTTCATACATCACAACACACACAACAACCAATTTACACTAAACAAAAAATTTGTTCACCACACTTATTCCAACAACTCCACCCCACGGCCACAACCTTTCCATGCCAAATTTCACAACTTTCATCCTCTTCCACACACTTCAACATGCATAAACATCTATAAAAACATGAAATCAAGATTGAACCTCACCTTTTCCTCTTGCCTTCCTCAACCTCGCTAGCTTGTTAAAACGCGACAACGAGCGATCTTCTTGTTCTAATGGCTACACCACGACGACGAGGGCCTCCTAATTAGTATAGAAGCATAGAGAAAACATTTTCCATGACCACCTTTAGGGGAGGGGCTGGTTCGGCCAGCCCCCTCTTTTCCGTTTTGCTCCTTCTTTTTTTTTTTGTTGTCTTGCTTTCTTTCTTTCTCCTCTCTAATTAAAAAGATGACCACTATGTATTTATATGTATAGCAAGCATGTGAGGGGCACATGCCCCTCTCTAGACTTTTCCTTTTCTTTCTTCTTTTCTTTTTTTTCTTTCTTTTCTAGAATTTTCTTCATTTTTCTAAAAGATGACTTAATGCTTTTTCTTTCCTCTCTTTTATTTTTGGCCACATGGCCCTTTTGCAAGACTTTTCTAGGGCATTGTAAAATGACCATTTTGCCCCTAGCCTTTCCACAAAATTACCATAATGCCATTTTGCAAATTTCCCTTTTTGCCCTCAGTCTTTCTCAATATTTCCATACTAATAATATTTTTCCACAACTTATACATTACAACGAAACCGAAAAATAACCTTGCCTTGAACTTTCCGCCATTGCCTCGAAATATCCGAAAGTGCAAAATGCGAGGTGTAACATTCTTCCCCCCTTTTAGAACATTCGTCCTCGAATGTTCAACTAGTCTTACGGGCTTCCATAATCACTTTGGGGGGGGGGGTCCGTCGTAGCAAGCGTCCTTACCAAACATATCACCACCTCAGTTGCTCCTAACTCACCGTTACACTTCTCTCACCCGCTTCCCCCCTTTTTGGGGCGCACCTATGCTTTCGTAATGATACCCTTATATTTTCCATCCTCTCTCAGATCCTAGCTTCCAAATTCCATGCAGAGTCTTATTCCTTAACACACTTTACTCTTGTTACCTACTTCCTTCCAAAATCTTACCCTCTTTACTTTGGTTCATTCCAGTGTTCTTATTCGATCACCGGTTTCCCACACCGTAGCACCGGTGGCTGGGACTCACACACTTACCAATACAGTCACATATGGAGTACCGTATGCATTCATACACATCCCCATAATTATCATTGCCTAACCCACAAAATACTCCCCAACACTATTCAAGCCTATCCTGATCCCAGATCTGTAACGTACTTCCTGCCCCTTTTAGTCTCGCCTGCGGCGTTCTATACATGAACAATAACCACATAGAAACATAGAACATGTCATGTCAAGCGGTGACCTGTACATAGGAATCATATACTGCATGGAGAACATAGAACATATCATAGGGTAGCGAGTAACACCGCGTGCATATGAGTGCCCCCGGGGGCGGATGCCATGCATGCTTATCGGTCATATCGTGTCATAGCACCGTACGAGGCGGCTCGCCCACATAGCGCCGAATACTCAGCCCGCCATAAATCCCGCGTCCATAAATCCCGCGTCCGGGATGATAAGCAGTACCAGGTGGCAATGAAACATAGTTTCCTTTCCCATTTCCCCCATGTATGCATAGTTCCCATCCCCCCAACCCTTGTTTATATTTAGCATGCGGGGAACCCAAGGAAAATCATGTACTTATCGGAGTGACGTAAGGTCTTAAACCTCCGATCGCATTATGGAGTAATCATGGACGCTTTGTCTCACCTTGGAGGAACGATAATCATAAGGCGAGACTATCAACATAGAACATATCATAGCATATCGGGTCATAGACATAGCATATCTGACATCATCCTTGTCATCATAGAGTCATAGTTGTCATAGAATCATAGTCATCATAGAACCATAGTCCCCATAGAATCATAGACATCATAGAATCATAGACATCATAGAATCATAGCCATCATAGTCATCATAGGATCATAGTAGTCGCAGGATCATAGGCATCATAGATTCATAGTCATCATAGGATTATAGTCGTTGTTTAAATCATAAAAACTGTCAATATTGTAAAACTTAGTTTTTAAAGAAAAATGTATATTTTGGAAAACACTTGTAAACTTTTAGTAAAGAAAATCATACCTTGGGGTCGGGGGTTTAGTTAAAACAATTTTTATTTAGTAGTCGGAAGGATGTCCATAAGTGTTCTTAGCTATAGAATGGAGAATAAGCCCAATAGGATAACAGGAGGGAATCCGGAAATAGTGGGCCTACCTCGAGTCAAATGAGGTGGCGTACATAATTTACGTATAAAACGTTTCGTGACATGACTTATAAGAGTCTTAGGGCATACGGATCTTATTCCTGCAAGTTCTAGATGTTTAGACCCTTCTTTCAACTATTCATGAACATTTGATTCAATTTTACTGAGTGAATAGTAATCAGATTTCAATCTCGGATTTCTAGGATCAGAGTAATCCCCGAGACACGTATTCAAGCCTATTACATCTAAGGCATGCCAAAGAAAGAAAGTGAAGCCTCACATACCTTTTTCCGCTTCTTACGCTCCTCCAAATTCAAGCTCCAAATCCGCCAAAAATCTACAAATGGTCGCATTTACCAAACCTTAGTTAGAAGCCTTTAGAGGTTGAATCTTGAAGTGCACTTGTCTACCGAAATTTCGGCAGCATTTCCTCTATAAATACACCGTCCCGAGAATATGGCTCGGCCCAATTCAACAACAACACCAACAATAGCATCTCCAAACATATTCAGTTCAATTCAATAATATTTCATTCACCTTCAAATAAACTACGTACATTCAAACTCACCTTATTGATTGCTCGTTCAATATTATTCCGAGGCCTTTCAAGCATGATTTAAAAACGTTTCAAACATCCCATATGATATTCCAAACAACCCAAACCATAGGCTAATTTACCCGAAATTCTTCAACTACACTAGAACATCCACAATACATTCCTTTCTTTCAATTTCATAAATTATCGACAATTCCATATGTTAACATTTTCATTTCCGTCAACACAAGAAATCACACTACAATCACATAACGTTCCAAATCAGTCCGCTACACTTACTACTTCAATTTGAATCATCAAACATTCATTCTCATCATATAATTCTCAACAACAATAGCCAAGAATACTAAATAAATTTGATTCATCTTCTCTCCACATAAGGCAGCCACTATTCGGCCAAGCCACCATCACACACAACTTCATGAATTTTATGTTTCAACACATCACAACATGCTCAAACGTCCATAACAATATCAACCAAACACCAAATAAAATTGTTCGTCGCACCTACACCAAACACATATGCACACGGCTACACTTCAATACCCACATATTCATAATTTTTATTCATTTCCATATGCTACAATATCCACAACCCATGCATCACACATGAAAAAAATTAAATTAAATTATACCTTCTTCACTTCTTCCACCACTCGGCTAGAATTGTTCTTGCAAAACAAATGGTTTTCTTCTTCCACCAACCCCACCATGAGATAGAGGACCTTTCATTTAGTAGGGGAGCTAGGAGAAAATCATGTTTTTCCTTCAATTCTCATAACACCAATTTTCGGCCATGGCCATGGCCACCATGGCCGAATGTCTCCCTTTTTCTCACTCTCTCTCTCTCTTGAATTTTCTAGAGTGGAGGATGAAAATATGTCTTGTTTTATATATATATATATATATAGGGAGAGGTGGCCGGCCATGTGCCATGTTATTCTCCAAATTTTTCTAGATTTTTCTTCCTTTCTCTTTCAATTAAAAGATGACTTATATTATAAGCCTTGACCCATACATATAATCACATGTCCATAGAATGATGGGACCCACATACCTATACACACACTCCACAATTATATAGTATACACTTGTGCCATTTCATGAAAATTATTTTCCAACTTTTAGCCTTCAATTTTTCCTTATTCCAAATTTACCCTTAACGCTTCATTCCGATAATATTTTTAAACGACTTGCGCACTACCGCAAAACCGGAAAATGGCCTTGCCCTTAACCTCCCGCAATTGTCATGCAATATTCCAACGTAGAAAATGCGGGATATAACATAAGAGGTAAGCAAGAATAGTGTGTTTGTGATACTTCGGGTCAGCTGGGGGAAAATATATGGTAAATTGAGTTGAAATGTTGAGTTGGAATTATCATTAAGGACAAATAGGACAATTACTCTGAATATGATATAAGTATATGTTATATTTTTCCAACGATAGCCCCAGGGTGTGTTAGATTACTTATGAGTTCGATAGGATCATCGAATAAAGGGGGTTTTACCAGAAGAATATTACGCCTTGGAACTTTCATTTTTTGTGGTTATAGCAAATTTCGAACAGTTTACCAGAGGATTATGAAATTCTCAAAAATTATGAAGCCTTTAATGAGTCAACGAAGGACACCTACGACAGAACATCTCGGATTGAATTTATCTAGACTCTACAGATGTGAATCGATACCATTATCATGGTCATATGGAAGAAAGGGAGTAGGAGAGATTTGCAAACCATGTGAGACTTAATACCATTATTGAGCAAGAAAAAGGATCGACGAGTTCGAGTATCAAGGAGGATCATATCAGGAAAGTGACTCACTTATATCTCTTGAAAGGATATTCCTGAGGAATCAAGGGAGTATTGCAACCGAGAGTCATTACTAAGAAGGAAACTCATTTTCAACTATTCGAAGGGAATGTTATAGATAGCGCATGTCAGAGGATTAAAATGATGACTCCAAGAAGGAGGTACGCTGTGGACTATACGATCTAAGTAAAGAGTGGGAATAGACCTATAAGAATTAGAAGAGAGAACAGGAGGAACCAATATGCGATGTTAAACCTAACCAAGGGAAAGACAGCTTCTATTCTATAGTATTGTTGGAAAGACGACTCCAAGACAAGAAAGACTCGACCTACGCTTCAAACATAGATAGATAGAGTAAGTTGCAGCCAATTACGGAGGTAGCTAAATTATGACCACTTTCTTTGGAAATTCAATAATAACCGATGTCGGGTGGAGAATGGTATTACGTTAGGCAAGAAAAGGCATAACGTGATAATGAAGAGTAATTGATTCGTCATAAGATCACCATAACCAGTATACTCATACAGGACTAGTTTAACATTCGAGGACGAATGTTCTAAAGGGGGGAAGGATGTTACATCCCGTGTTTTCATGCATTGGAAAGCATACGAGTTAAATGACACTAGTAACGAAAATGAGGTTATCCCTCAAGCTTATTGGTGGTTCGAGTGATTTTGGATGTATCATAAGGATTAGAAGTTAAACGAATCGGAGAAAATAAGTTTCGTCGAGGTTCGAAATTCATTTGAATGAAATACGGTCCGAGCTACAACATCCCGTATTTTTGGACTAGGGAATTGGACCGTCCAACATGAGCAAATTTACCCGAGCCGGAGGATTTGGTCATATTCAAGCATGAAAATCAAGAACTCGGTGTATACAAGGAATGAAGTCCCGAAATGATTTAAGACGAAAAAGTGTGACGACGATGATTTCAAATAATATTTCATATGGCAAATAAGGTTATGGACTAGTGATATATCACATGATTATGATAGTGATTATATGAAGTGTGCTAAATATAACTACTATTTAAGTGAGTTGAGATCAAGAAATTAATTATGTATATGATTGATAATATATCGGATTATAACAGAGATAAAGGATTTAATTATAAGATTAAGGGACAAGTGTCAAGACAATACCTCTCCCATGTGTAATTATGGGACAAAACACCTAGTGACTAAGCACTACTAGAGATTCGGTGGCATCCTTAAAATGGATATGAAAGTGACTATTAACTCAAGTGGTCCTCACTATCCACAATGACGTAGCAACACTTGAGATTATAATTTTTTCCCACTGAAATTGTATACGTACAACAACCTCCCTAGATTCATCAAGCAATGTTAGTTAGCACAAATTCATATGTATTGCAACAACGTTTTTGGCCCTTTAAGGAAAAAAAAAAAATTTCATTCTTGTTCAAAGAATTAGTAGGAGCAAGACTTGTTCTTGGAGAGCTCAAGTAAATGTTGTTGATAAATATATCAAGTGAGGTATGATGTCCTCTCCTATAGTTGCAAGATTAAATCAGCAACGTGAATTTTTTTGGCAAGCATCAACATGTTTTATTCTATTTTAGGCGGATTGGAGATTTCTTCGAACAGAAGTAAGGTGGAAAAAGATAATTTCTTGGCATCTGAGGTAAGAATTCTCCTCTACTAGACATATTTGAGTTATCCAGATTGTATCTACATTATTAGATGAAAGGAATACGAAAGTTATATCGAAAATCGGATAAATTGTTATTATCGTATGGGTTGTTTGGTGGCTGTTTGGAACTTGTTATTGTTGTGTTGTTGTTGTTAATATTGTTGAGAAATTTTGGAATGAAGATGGGGTTAAAACTATTGTTTAATTGACAAGCCGAGCTTGCCGCTCGTCGCATTATTGTTTAAATTATTGAAACTATTTTTATATTGTTGAGGGGCTGAATCATTGGGATTAATTGTTGATATTGTTAATTTGGTTGTTGGTATTGTTGTCGATGATTTGGCCGAGTTGAATTCTTGGGGTTTGTTGAATTTATAAAGGAAATGCTGTCCAAATTTCTATAAATGACGTGCTAGCTTAGGGTGGGATTTATAAGTACCTATGGCTAATGTTTGGTATCTACCGACGTTGTTGTAGATCTTGGGAAGCCCGAGACTAATTTTTGGATTAGCTTAAGAAGCGGACAAGGTATGTTAAGGCTATTCCCTTTTCTTCTTTTGGCATGGTCTGTATGGAACAAACGGACGACGAACGTATAAACTCCAAAGAAGCTTCTATTCTTAAATACTAGAATGCCTAATGTTCTTGATTTCATGAAGCTATTTCATTATGAACCCGATACGTGTCTATGATTTTCAAGTCCTATTTTGATATTATAATCCATGGTGACACGAATGGTTCGTTGTGCTTCAGTTATTCAAAGAGTTCGAAATAATCTGAGTCTCACTTGCATTCATTTACTTCTATATGTATGTTAAGCTATCCCTTCTTTCTTTTGGCATGAATTACATAAACGAGCGAACGATGAACATACATGACTCCAATGAATTCTAGTTCTCGGCGGTACTTGACAAAGTTGTTTGATTCTCAAGTGTTGGTTATATTATAATTATTATTGAGTTATGATGATTTAGTTTGCATATGGTTGCTCATGATATTCTACTCGTGCATGCCGTTAATATATCATTCACCGAGTCACGGCCGGTATGTATTCGTGCACAGTTTCATTGCATTGTTCACCGAGTCCCTCACTAGGGGGCCGGGTACGGTATATATTTATATTTCACCGAGTCCTTTACTAAAGGGTCGGGTATGGTATATATTTGCATTTCAAGTCATTGCTTTTGGCTACTTACATGGTTATTCTCTGCCTTCGGGGCTATTCATATTACAGGTGGCTTCTCATACTTTCATTATGGCTTATATCTCATTCTTTATGATTCTTATGCCTTACATACTCGGTACATTGTTCGAGACCGACATCCCTTTGCTCTGGGGCGCTATGTTCATGCAGAGAGTCCCAGCATTGTTTTCGAGGTAAAAGTATTCGGCCTAGGGATGATTGGCTATCAGCTGGGATGGCAAACTTCATTTTCTTACCGGATAATGCCGAATCATTATGGTTATCAGAAGCGTGTGTGTACGGGTATGTCGGGGCCCTGTCCCGATTTATATGAATCAAGTATTACTCTTAGAGACTTTGCAGACAGCGTCCTGTGATTAGTATGTTGAGACGTCGTGTGTTGAGTAAAGCGACCATGTAGGCCGATATGTCAGTTTGACTTACTCGATTTTTGATTAATTGAGTATCGTTCGCAAATTTCTATGGTTTGACGGAAAGTACTTTATTATATTTCGAATTTTTTTTTATATGTCCAGTTTCGTTATGTGAATGCCAGAGGGTTCGCTCAGCTCTAAGTAAGAGTTGGGTGCCCATCATGCCCTGATGCGATTGGGGTGTGACAACTTATCAAATTTGAAACATAAGTACGTTGAATTAGGGTTAAGTGAAACCACTTTGGAATATAAGGAGCAAATATTATTAAGTATATTTAATGAGTGAAGAATGTGTATAAGGTATACCGGAAGGTTTTATAAGGAAATGAGTGGAAGAAATGAAGTAGTACGACTTTGGAGAAAGGATGGGCAATGTTTTGTGTGAAAATTCTGGTCCAACTTGGGGGACGAATATCTCTTAGCATATGAAGTGTTTTAAGGTGAAACGAAAGCCTAAAATGAAGTTCGTCGAGTCTAGTTTCCAACGCAACAAATCGCTCATCGATAGGAGATCGGAGTAGAGAATTATGGACGTTACAAGTTCAGCTAACAGAGCAGAAACGCATGCTACAGTACTGCTACAGTAACCGACTTGCTACAGTATTGCTACAGCAATTGCTACAGTGACCCGACCCGAATTTGACCCTATATAAAGGGTAAAAACCCCTTTTTTTTTTACCAGATTTGCCTAGAAAATTGAAGAGAGAGAGAGAGAGAGGAGATCACAAAGTAAGCAATTTTCAAGCGACAGAGTCTTAATCGAAGCTCGGATAAACGCATGGATGTGATTCTAGTATGGTTTTGCAGTGGATTCAAGGTGGATATTGAAGATATCGCTGTTTTAACAAGAATAAGGTATGAATCTCCTATTATTAATGTAAATTTTTGTTTATTTACGGAGATAAAGTCGTTAAATAATTGTATAGCGAGTTGGTTGGTTGTGGAAATTGGGAAACTGGGAAACATCATGTGGGATGTTTTATAGTACATATTGGTGTTGGAAATGATGTTATTGTCGTTGTTGTTGTTGTTGTTGTTGGTTGCTGAATTATAATTTCGGGCTAGGCATATAAACGGGGAGATCTTTTGCCGAAATTTCAGCAGATTCTAGAAAGAGTTAGTTTGAGGACTTACGACAGGCCTATGAAGATGAGTCTAACAATAGTATAAATTTTCTTGAATATAGATTTTCGAGCCTGGGAGGCCAGGTGTTGAATAGTTAAAGTTAAGGCGACCAAAAAGGTATGTTAAGGCTCGTCCCTTTCTTTCAAAGGCATGATTCCTATGTTATGATTTCATAAATGTTTCCATATCTTCCTTGTTATCAAAAGTTAAAAGTCTATGATTCCAAGGCATGATTCCCTTCCTGATAACCCGTAAATGTTTTTCGAAATGTCCGTATTTTCCAAAACAAAGGTTTATGATTTTGTAATTAAGCTTTTATGACTACAACGACGGACATGTTTTTATCATGATGATAATTGTTATATCCCGCTTTTTCGCATAATCGGAAAATTCGAAATAATTGTGATTTATGAGAAAAGAGGCCATGTTTGAATTTTTCTTAGTAAGTGTGTGGCAATTATGGAGATTTGAATGTGGAAACACCGGAGAAGGCCTAAGGGCAAAATTGGAATTTTTGAAAATTTGTTTCGGAATTCTAAAATATGATTCATGACTTATTGGGCTCAAAAAAAATAAGGAAATTGAGGCCCATTTTTTGGAGGGTGGCCGGCCATATGGCCAAGCCCAAACCCAACTTAATTAATTTGCCATGTGCCATGTACGTGCTAAATTATGGGGCAATTATATATGCAAGACATCTCACAGAGCTTTCAAGAAAAATCAAAAGAAATTGAGAGAAAAAAAGGAAAGGCCTTCGGCCATAAGAGAGAAAAGAAGAAGAAGAAAAAAAATTGGAGCCTTGGTCCTTGGTTCAAAAGTTTGGTTCCTCTTGAATTATTACTAAGCTAGAGGCGCTCTTCGAAGTGATATAATTGGTTGAGCAAGAAAACTATGTTTGCGGCAAGTTGAAATTTGGAGAAAGAGGTAAGATTTCTATGCCTTGTGTCAGCGAAAT
>NW_026720096.1:0-10528 GCF_029784015.1 Lycium ferocissimum
CCGTCTCATGAACAATGCTTGCTAGCTTGAAGTTCCCTCATTTGGGATCCTTGTAAAGGCCTTAGCCCTCAAATTTGTATCAAAAGCCTCTTCTTCCTCCCCTTCCCCTTTATTATCCCTCCCGCCTTCTTATCGATTTCTCTCCTTTTTTTGGGGATGCATCACCTTTTTTTTTATGGGGATTGGTTTGGGTTTTTGGTTTAAAGAAAGGGATTTTGGTTTTTTGGGCGGGGGCGTGAAAAAGTTACTTGAGGATTGCCTCTTCGGGTTGTTTTGGAAAAATTTGGGGATGGGTTTGTGATTGGTTTTTTGGGAATGTGGATTTTTGGGGTGGAAGGTTTTTTGTTTGGGGTGGTGGAGCCTTTGGGTGGAGGTCTTTTGGGTGTTGGGGTTGCCGGTAGTGCTTGCTCCGGGGTAATGGTTGGGGTTTTATTTGTTTTTTACCCCTCCCCATTCGTGAAGGGGGAGTCCCTTTCCTGAAATCCCTTGAGTTTTCTCTACTCTATGGGCACCCATACGATTCAATTTCCCCTCCATCCATTCAACCCCCCTCCACCTTACCCTTGATGTCAAGCAAATATTTGATTCAGTAAACCAAGAGCTTTATGGAGACATATCTCTTATCTCTTCCTATCTCTTTGGTTAGAGATAATGACCCCAAAACTACAAACAATATTGTAATAAAAGCCCCCCATTTTAACGAACTCTCCCTTACCCCCTTTGTTCTTTAAAAGTTTTTGGGTGGTCATTTAAAAATCAAATTCCCCCGGGTTGTTATTTTTTGTGGAAGAATGGATTTTGTGAAGATGAAAAAGGACGACTAAAAAAAAACGGACGAGACCAAAAAGTTTTCAAGGAAATAAAGGGAAAAAACTTAAGAAGAATGATATGATTCTGTGGCTCGAGCGTTTTATAGACCATGATTCAGGTGGAGCGCAATTAGAGTCGATTTTCTTTGACATTTATGACTTTTGGAGCTTTTCCCAAGGGGCCCCCGTTGTATTTCATCCACTACGCACTTGATGATGATCAATGATGAGAGCCGAAATATGCAAATGACTAGAGGTGGAATCCTGCAAGGTTTGGGAGATTGCTTGGTTGGGAGATCTGGGCCAGGGTCCTTGCTCGCAAGACTTGGAAGATAGCTTGGAAGACTATTTGCGCAAAGGGCTATTTGTGCAAGTATTACTTTGCGCAAAGAGGGTTATGATTGCGAAGAGCGTGCATGCGAGGTTGATTAGAGGGCGTCTACGCAAGGAGGACACGCTTGTGCGTGAAGGCAATCCTTGAATTGAAGACTACACTAAGAAGACTAGCCAAACAAGGCCACTTTGCCATTAAGGGTAGCTTTGTAATGCTAAACGGTCTTTTTAACGCTTGTATATATAGCTTGTCTTTCATTTCATTAGTTAGATTGGATGAATTATATATTGAATACTCTAAATGAGTGATAGTTTATGTTACACCTCATAAGTTTGTACATTGAGATTCGCTAGGTGTTAGTTGTTCAATCGTGGACATTGGAGTTACCTCCAAAGATATATGAGGTCAGATGTGCTTAACTTATGACTAGGAGGGGCAATTTTGGCCCAACTAGGAGAAAGGATATCTTTTAGTATATGAGGAGTTTTGGAGCAAAGTAAAAGCCTAAAATGAAGTTCAGGAAGTCTAGTTTCCAACGTAACAAACCGTGAAATGATTGGACATCGGGATCAAGCGTTATGATCATTTTAAGACAGGCTGCCAGAGGAGGGACTAGCTATGCGCGAACAGGCCAGGCCTAGGGGTGGCGCGGACGCGCGAGGTATGGGGACACCTCGGCGCGAGGGCCCCAGTGTGGCGAACGCGTTGCGCGAGTAATTTTAAGTCGGGTTGGACAGAATCTGGAACATTATATAAGGGGGCTTACCCCCTCATTTCTGATCCAAAAGCACCCCAAAACCTCTCAAACTCTCTAGAAATTTCCCCTAAGTTCCAAACCTCAAATTTTAACGCGAATCAAGTTTTATCTCCGAATTCAGGTTCCGACGGCATATAGTTGCGATCATAATATCGTATTGCGGTGATCTTGGCTGGAATTCAAGGTGAATATTGAAGATATAACGGTTTTAGCGGGGTTAAGGTATGAGGCTTCCCTTTTTTGGTATTGATTTAGGTTTAATTATGGAGATAAAGTTATTAAGTAGCCGTATAATGAAATTTTTGGTTGAAAAATGGGATAAACATCGTGTGTGATGTTTTATAGAGTATTTTGGTTTTGAGGATGATGTTATTGGTGGTGTTGTTGTTGTGGTGGTGTTGGTTAATAAAATTATGATTTCGGGCTAGGCATATAAACAGGGGAGATGCTGCCCGAATTTTGGCATATTCTAAAGGAGTTTGATCTAAAAACTTGAGATAGGCATATGACGATAAGTCTAACAGTAGTATAATTTCTCTTGAATGTAGATTTACAAGTTTGGGAGAATAAGCGTTAATTTGTAGGAGATCAATCAGGTATGTTAAGGCTAGTCCCTTTCTTTCCAAAGGCATGACTCCTTTCTTGTGTATTCATATATGTTTTCCATAGTGTCCTTATCCTCAAAAGTTAGAGAATTCATGATTCTAAGAGTTTCTTATGAAGCAAAGGATGAGTATGCTTTATGAAGATAATGATGATGATGATGATTCTATTTCTAGAAGTTCCATAGCTATGATTTTAATGCTATTATGAGATTATCGAGTTTATTTCATGATTTTCTTGAATTGCTTATTGTTCTTGATCTCACCTTATGAATTGTTCCTTCGAGGTGGGATATAGCGATGATGATTATTTCATAATATAAATCGGAGGTTACCGACCTTACGCCACTCCGATAGAGTTGTGGCTTTCACTTAGGCTCTTATGCATGCTTTATAAATATGTATGTATTTTAATGACACCGTGCTGCCCAATAGACGGCCGGGAAAACACACCACTACAGTGGGCAGCTTACGCCCCTGACGCGGGAGGCCTGGACGTGGGCTAATGATGATAACACCATGCCTAAATGGCCGGCCAGCATAACACCGTACCTATATGGTCGGGCAGTTTATTTGTATGTATTTATTATGTTGTTTAAAAGAAGTTAAAGTTAGCATGCATGACATCCTCCTTAAGAGGCAATCAGATGTGCAGGTTATCTCTTTACTTCATGTTGTGTTTCACGTTTCTCATTATGATATTATTCATGCCGTACATACTCAGTAAATTATTCGTACTGACGTCCTTTCTTGTGGACTCTGCGTTCATACCTGCAGGTGGATGAAAAGATGAACCTGCCCTTTTTAGGAGCTTGATCAGCGAAATTTCGTAAAAGGCTCCAGTTGTCCCAGAGCTGTAGCTTATTGGTACTCCTTTTTTGTGTACATTCTTGGGCACAACTGTCACACCCCAATCTCATCAGGGCATGATGGGCACCCAACTCTTACTTAGAGTGAGCTTAACCTACGGCATTCACATAATGAACCGGACATATAATAAAATACTTTACCAAACCATAGAAATTTGCGAATAATACTCAATTAATCAAAAATCGAATAAGTCAAACTGACATATCGGCCTACATGGTCGCTTTACTCAACGCATGACATCTTAAAATACTAACCACATGACACTGTCTGCAAAGTCTCTAAGAGTAAACACTTGAATCATATGAATTGGGACAGGGCCCCGACTGTTATACCTCGCGTTTTCAGAGCATAAGTATGACATGTGCCTCATCGTAGTAAAGAAGTGTCGGAGACGTCCCATGGTGTTTAGAAGGGCACAAACCATGGAAAGTACGTAACAACGAAGAAAAAGGGTGAATTACGACCTCGTAAGTCGTAATCGGGAAATAATATTTTGAAACACGAGGATATGGCCATTATCAGTATAATGAATGACGAATATCATGTATGGAGAGTTTCGGAATATTTCGAGATCGAGTAGAGTGAAGGAAATAAGCTCGACGAAAATTTGGGAAATCTTTGGGCGAATTTTTAATCAACTTTGGAGGCGCATATCTCATAGTATATGTGGAGTTTTAAGGTGTTTTAAAAGCCTAAGATGAAGTTCGTCGAGTCTAGTTTGTAATGCAACAAACCGTTCATTGATAGGACATCGGAGTAGAGAATTCTGAGACGTTACAAACTGGAATCGTCGACGCAGAAACAGCATTCTACCCGCAATCACCGCTTCTGTGCTACGCTGATCTGCATTCTGATACTGTAGCTACAGTGAAACCGACTTTGGCTTTTTTTAAAAGGGACAGAAACCTCTTTTTTTCAGCACAAAAAAGTTCCAAAATTTCCAGAAAATTCAGCCCCTCTCCCTTCCTTTCTACATAATTAAATTGAGGGATTTTATGGCTAATTGAAGGAAAAAGATGGAGAAGGTTCCACCTCTTTTACCTATGTTATGGATGATTTGTGCATGATGTGGAGTGTGAAAATGAATGGAAATCATGAAAGTATGGTGTGTGAAGTGTGGTCGTGTATATGTTGGTTGATTTAGGTATGATGAATAAATTTCATTTAGTGTTTGGTTGATGTTATTATGGATGGCTTGTGTATGTTTTGGCATGTAGAAATGAATGAAAATCATGAAATTGGTGCATGTTGGTGTTGGCCGAATAGGGGCTGTTTTTGGTAGCTTATAGCGAATTGATTTTACTTAGTATTTTGGTCGTTATTGTCATGGATTATGTGATGAGAATGAAGGTATTGAATGATTCAAGTTGAATATGTAATTGTTGTGTGGTGGCCGTGTATGTGTAGCGTAGTGTAGAAGTAAAGACTTAATTTTATGTAGTGCAATTTGGTTGTTGTGTTGTGGATTATGTGAAGAAAATGAAAGTTTAATGGTCCAAATTGAAGTGTGGTTGTTGTTGTTTGTTTTAGAACTAATGTGATTCTAGTATGGTTTTTTGTATTTAGAATAATAATGTTGTTAAAGTATAGCTTGTTGGTGTAGTTGATAAATTTGGAAGGAAGAAATGTATTGTTGATTGTTTCCATGGACTTGGGAAGGTTTCGGGTTGCCTTGTGTATTTGATGGGCTGATTTGAATAATTTTGTGGATTGTTGGAAATGTTATTGAATCATGTTTGAATGGTTTTGGATTGGTATTTGAACGCGTGAGCAATGATGTTGGATTGATTATATATGTTGATTTGAACGTAATTGGAATGTCGTCGCATTGTGCGAAAAAAGGTTGTTGATGTTAAAGTGCGTTTTGAATTAATGGTTGATGTTGTTAGAATGTTTGTTGGTATTGTTGTTGATGAATTTGGCCGAGTTAAATTCTCGGGGTTGTTGAATTTATAGGGGAGATGCTGCCCAAATTACGTAGATAGAAATGATGGCTTGGGATTGAATTCTTCGATGCATATGACTAATGTTTGGTGTCTAATGGCGTGTTGTAGATTTTGAGAAGCCGAGACTTGAGTTTGGATTAGCTTAGGAAGCAATCAAGGTATGTAAGGCTTACCTTTCCTTCTTTTGGCATGTCTTAGATATGAGTAAGGTATGATATGTTATGAGCCTTGGGGGTAATTCTATTCGAAAAATCCTAACACGTTTATGATTCATATTCGCTTTGTGATGTTGGCATCCTTAATATGGTCAAGCTATGATCCGTATGTCCTTGATATGATTGGATTTGAAATGCTATGTACACGGTTTGTTCCGAAAGGATCTTATGTCTTTTGTATGACTAAATTTCAAAAGTTGCATAAAAGTTGGTTTTTAAAAAAGAGTTTTGTTCCTAAACGATTCCGAAAACTACGAACGTCCGTAACTTTCACAAATAGAACCGGATGGCCTTGATATGCTCAAAAATGATTCCATGATGTATGATGACTATGTTTTCCATAGGCGGGCCGGCCGGGTCGACACCCGTTCATGGGTCCCGCGACTCTCCTTATGTACTTCTGACGATTTTTGAAAGGATATGATATGACTATTATTCCGATTTCAAGTACGATCAGTTTACTTATCTTTTGAATTTGTAATAATGATTCGATAACATAGGATGACTATGATTTTCGTAGGCGGGCCGGATTGGGTTGACGCCCGTCCGTGGGTCCCGCGACTTTTCTTTGTGTAGTACTAACGACTTTTTGAAAAGAACGTAATATGACTACCTTTTCAACCCTGAGTATGATTATATATTTGTTTGTTGAGTCTGAAATGTTGATTCGTATACTTATGATTCCGATACGTGACTATGATTTCTGAAGTTCGGTTTGATATGTTCCCGAGTGGTATTCGGAAGAAAATCTGATTTGACTGCTGTTGTGGCTTATAAACGATGGTTCGTTTTGATTAACCTATTAAGTCTTTGAAAATGTTTTAAAGCGTATTTGGTTACTCACGATTCTGTTCGTGCGTTTTGTTATTACATTTGCCGCTGGGTTCCTGGCCGCGGTATATGTGTATATGTGATATTACCGCTGGGTTCCTGGCCGCGGTATGTGTATATGTGATATTACCACTGGGTTCCTGGCCGTGGTATGTGTATATGTGATATTACCGCTGGGTTCCTGGCCGCGGTATGTGTGTATGTATGATATTGACCGCTGGATATTTGACCGCGGTATGTGTGTATATGTGGTATGTGATATGTGATAATATGGTGGTATGATCTTATTTGCCGAGTCCCTCACTAGAGGGCCGGGACACGATATGTGTATATGTGATTTTGATACCGATTATGATCGGTCGGTTAATGTCAACTTATATGATTTGTTCTATTTTCCATATATATGAGACGAAACGTTTTACAAAAGAAAGTAAGCATTTTGGCATTCGATGGTTATATTTGTCTTACGTACCGCATATTTATGATTTGGATGTCAGATGTAAGTACCTTGGTATTCGGCTTATTATGCTCGCGTTCGGTGCACTTTACTTCGATTATGACTTCGTTTTCTGTATTTTCTGCTTTGCATACTCAGTACATATTCCGTCGACCCCCTTCGTCGGGGCTGCGTTTCATGCCGCGCGGTACCCACGGATGAGTAGATGATGTTAGCGGAGGACGTTCCGATTCGGATTGGCGAGCTCCATTTCCTCCGGAGGCCGAGTCTGAGTGCGTTTGTATGATATCTGAGATGTTGGTAGAGACTTTGCAGACAGTGTCGTGTGTGTGATATGTCAGTTTTGTAAGCGGCTATGTAAGCCGACGTATTATATGCATTATGTTACGAACTTCGTATGTTTGTAGATTTCATACGATGCTAGTTTTATTTGATTTGAAAGAAAAAAAAATGAAAGGCATGTTTGTTTTCGGAAAATTTTTTTCGTTACGTGCTTATGTTATGTTTTGCGGGCCCAGTATGAGTATTATGAAAGTCTGCGGGTTCGCTCGGCCCTAGGTAAGGGTCGGGTGCCCATCACACCCTATCGGATTAAGGGTGTGACACCGACATACCCGTATATACACATGATAACTATAATGACTCGGCACTGCTCCAGGAAGAAAATGGAGTTTGCCAACCGCGGTACCGATAGCTAACCATCCTTAGCCGAATACTTTTACACGCAAAACAATCTACGGGGGCATGTGGCATGAACACGCCCTCAGCAAAGGGACGTCGGTACGAACAATGTCGAGTATGTAAAGGCGGCGTGATCATAAAGAATGAGACATAAGCCATAATGAATGTACGAGAAAACCACACAGTAATATGAATAGACCGAAGGCAATGACTAAAAATGTAAATATACCATACCCGCCCATTATGGGACTCGGTGAATAAAGTCATCATATACCATACCCGTCCCATCATGGGTGTCACGACCCAAACCGGAGGGCCGCGACTGGCACCCAAAACCCTACTCGGCTAAGTGCCATACAACTATTCCATCCAAGAGTCACAACTTCTCCCTTATCGTTAATTCAAAGGAAACCTTTAGTCATAAATAAAATCTTTACAAAGGAAACAAAGCATAAAGACACATCGACCTATATGGTCGCTTTACACAGCTGTCGACTCCTCGACGCCCTATCCACAGGACACTGTCTGCAAAAAAAAAAAAGTCTCTAACACAATACCGAGATACCATAATATAAATACTTTGACTCGCAAGACACTCCGGCCGAGATGGAGCTCGCCAATCCAGCTGACAGCTCGGAAACATCCTATAGCCAACGTCTTCCTACTCATGTTCGTATACACCGCGCGGCATGAAACGCGCCCCCGAAGAAAGGGGTTAGTACGAATAGTGTCTTGAGTATGTGGTACGAGTAACATTATAGTAAGAAGTATAGAACATAACAGGGGGTAAAGATGACCCGTACATTTGATTGCCTCTTAAGGCGGATACCATAAATGCAACTTTAACCTTTTTAAATCAACATGTACATAAAATCATAGAAAACATCTGAAATATTTCAATGAATATGCAAAGATAAATTAAAACATCACCACATAGGCCACAGCGTCACCCCCTGTCAACTGTGCCATATATATATAAACATCCCAACAAAGGCCACAGCGTCACCCCCTGTCAACTGTTCCATACATACACACATCACAACAAAGGCCACATCACACCCCCTGTCAACTATGCCATATATATATACACATCACAACAAGGCCACAACACATCCCCTGTCAGTTGTGCCATATATATACACATCACAACAAAGGCCACAGCGTCACCTCCTGTCAACTGTGCCTTATATATACACAACAAAGGTCACAGCATCACTGTCACGCCCTGATTTTTGCTAGGGCGTGATGGGCACCCGACCCCACATTCGGAGCCGAGCGAACCCACTGACTCTTATTACATACCTAACTTTCGGATTCTTAATCAGACAAAAATGACAAATACAGTAAATATTTCTGGAGATATCTTTGTAAGCGACGTTATGAAGTTTAACCTACGTAATTTACATATGCCACCTCATTTGGTCGAGGTGGGCCCACTTTGTCCGAATTTTTCTTAATAACCTATTAAAGCTACCTTTGAATATGAAACTAAGGAAAACTTTTGACTACTTTTCTAAGTTTTAACGAATAAGCTGCTATAAGTATTTTATTGAGTTTTATGACCTACTTTGGGATTTGAAACTACCTCTAAAGACTATTTTTGACACAAACCATTCTGATGTCTGAATGACTTATGTTCCGATTATTGCCAAATGTTCGCTATAAGTTCCGCCATCTGAGCTAGGCTATAGAGTCTCTGTATATGTTTTACGTTTTGATATACACAAACGACTCTTAAGATTCTATTTTGATAAGACTCCTCCGCAGCCTTAAAAAGGTATGTGCTATGCCTCTTCCCATCCCTCTTTCATGATATGTCATTTGATTATTATTCGATCTCTCGTATGTGCCGTATGTTTTATATTGCATAAGTTTCTCGCTACTCCACTCGTGGACGCCTCAATGCTTCCTTCATCGAGCCGGGGTCGGGATATGTTATCACGCGTGTTCCGGCAATCGCATTGTTCGCCGTGCCTCGGTGTGAGGGGCGGTATATATGTACATGGGTTGTGGAGTATGATGTGCCATGTACACACTACGACCGATATGATATGATATGGCCATTTGATATGCTATGATATGTGCACGTTACGATATGATCGTGTTTGTTGTGGCGCCGGCGTGGCGACCACTTTACGTTCCGAGTCCACGATGAGGGGCGGCCATGGCATGTTTTCTACTATGCATCTGTTTATGTTTTATGAGTAAGCCTTTCCGATATTCCGGTTATTACATTCATGTTATTGTATCCTCGTTCGCCCCGATTACGTTTCGTATTTTATGTTTTTATATACTCGGTACATTTTTCGTCGACTCCCCCGTTCTTCGGGTGCGTTTCATGCGCGCGGTACACCCATTTAGTACGATGCTTTGTAGGAGATGTTCCGGCGGCGTTGGCCAACTCCATTTGCTCTGGCTGCCGAATCGGTTATGCATATTATGTGTTCGATTATACGATAGAACTTTGCGGGCGAGTGTGGGTTCCGGGATGTCGATTACGTAGGCGGCTCCACCGGCCGTCATGTCATGTTGTATTATGTCATAGATTCCGCATGATTACAAATTCTGTTGATTTGTACATTACAAAGATATCTCGCAAATATTTACTGTATTTGTCATTTTTGTCTGATTAAGAATCCGAAAGTTAGGTATGTAATAAGAGTCAGTGGGTTCGCTCGGCTCCGAATGTGGGGTCGGGTGCCCATCACGCCCTAGCAAAAATCAGGGCGTGACAATCACCCCCTGTCAACTGTGCCTTATACATACACAACAAAGGTCACAGCGTCACCCCCTGTCAATTGTGCCTTATATATGCTTGAAGGATGAAAATGAGTGCAGTGCATATTCAAAATGAAATATTAGAACTTTGTAATGTCACAAAATAGCCATATACATATATTATATTCACGGCATGCATAGGAGTTCAATTAGAAGTTATCGCTCTATCTCACTGTCACGACCCAACCCCGTGGGCCGTGACTGGTGCCCTACCTAGGCACCCAAATAGACTTACGAACCAGTTTACC
>NW_026720097.1:0-9737 GCF_029784015.1 Lycium ferocissimum
GACATTATTGTCTCCCCTCATGTGCTACTTCGTATGTTGTCTATTATGCTTCGTATTGATGTTGATCATGCTTACATACCAAAGACATTCTTCGTACCGACGTCCTTTTGTTTGTGGACGCCGCGTCATGCCCGCGTGCACGGAAGAGCAGAACTTGACCCATGCCGCTATTCAGAGAGGTCGCACAACAGAGCTCCATTCCTTCAGAGCTGTAGCTTTTGGTACTTATTCTTTTGTGTGCATAATGATGGGCATAGCGGGGTCCTGTCCCGCTCATATGATATGTCATACTCTTAGAGGCTCGTAGTCACGTGTATGTGGCATAGACGCCCGTGATGTGATATATGATGATTGTCGTCCAATAGGACTATTATGGTGTATGATTAGAATGCATGGAATGATTATGGCTCACCTAGATGTTATGTAGATGTATGCGAAGGGGTGCCCGGGTGGGGGTAGCACCGGGTGCCCGTTGCGGCCCCCTAGTCGGGTCGTGACAATATCACAACATAACGGCACATCTCTATAGACTCCTCAACAAACTATGCCCATCATCACCAGCAGACAAGGCTACTAAAATATTATACAACAATATGAACCGGTAGGGTTATGAAATGTCTAACTGTACACACATGTCTACGAGCCTCTACATAGAATACAAGTGACCATAAGGACCTATACCAAATAGACTGCAGTTCCGAAGTAAGCGGAGTGCTCCTGAGAATCCGCTAATAAAGCACCTACGGGTCTGATCCGTCTCCCTGCCTAACTGTGGGCATGAGCACAACGTCCACAAGAAAGGACGTCAGTATGAACAGTGTACTGAGTATGTAAGGCATGAATAACAACATAACAAGAAATACAGAACATAATATGGGATAAGGATAACTTGTACATCTGATTGCCTCTTAAGGCGAATATCATGCATGCTTAGCTTTCTTTTAAAAAAAAACATTTTTCATACATATATAACATAATAGTGCTACAAAACGTGCAGCCCGATCCATAACTATATTATAACATCATCATATATGTTGTCGCGGAACGAACGGCCCGACCATTTATCCCATATATCCCGCGTCCGGGACGATATCATAATATGCCAACTGATCAGGTGGTTATGTGTATATAACGCCTCGCCCCTCTTCCCGTATCCCATATATATATATATATATATATATATATATATATAAGTAGCATGCATGAGAGCCCAAATAAAAGTTACCACTTTATCGGAGTGACGTATATATATATATATATATATACATATATATATATATATAGATACACATATATAATATAAGTAGCATGCATGAGAGCCCAAATAAAAGTTACCACTTTATCGGAGTGACGTAAGGTCGGTAACCTCCGATTTATGTTATGGAACAATCATTATCGCTATATCTCACCTTGAAGGAACAATTATTATAAGGTGAGATCAACAACAATGAATAAAATCATGAAATAAGCTCAACAATCTCGTGATAGCATCAAAATCATAAGCCCTGAAATTTCTAGAAATGGGGTCATCATCATCATCATTGTCATCTTAGAAAACATATATCTTTAGTATCATAAGAACTTTGAGAATCATGAACTTCTAACCTTTGAGAATAAGGATGTTATGGAAAGCATGTATGGGTGCATAAGAAGGGAATCATGCCTTTAGAAAGAAAGGAATTAGCCTTAACATACCTTTTTGTTCTCCTTAACTATTGAACGCTTATCCTTCCAAGCTTGTAAATATACATCCAAGAGAATTTATACTATTGTTAGGCTTATCGTCATATGCTTGTCTTAAGCCGTCAAATTAAATCCCTTAAAATACGAAATTCGGCAAAAGATCTCCCCTGTTTATATCCCTAGCCCGAAATCACAATACCAACAAAATAACAACAATAGAAACACCACTATCAACAACGTCATCATCAACATCAATATGCACAATAAAACACCCACACGATGTTTCCCCAATTTCTCAACCAATCACTAGACTTTACGAAACTTTAATAACTAAATATCCATAGTACAATTCATAATACCCATAGTAAAGAATATCCTTACCTCAATCAAGGTTGGCAGAGCTTGAAATCTTATTTATCTTCAGCGGCCCCCTTTGATTCATTGAGATTAATTGTTTAGAACAAGAACTACAAGACCTTATACGCTTCCCGAGCCTAAATCCCGAGGTTCCACTTGATTTGGGCTAAAATTCTATGGAGGAAGTTGGGAGAATGTTCTAGGGGGTTAGAGAAGGTTTTAGGGGTGTTTGGATGAAAAAAATAAGGGGTAAAACCCCTTTTATAATGTTCTAGGGTCGGTTGGCACCGACCTAGAATTTTCGGTACTGTAGCTGCGCGCGTCACGCACTGTAGCTGCGCGTTTCTGCTCTGCCAACCTGACTTGTAACATCCATAATTCTCTACTTCGACTTTGTATCGATGAGCGGTTTATTATGTTGAAAACTAGACTTCATAAACTTCAATTTAGGCTTTTGCTTTACTTCAAAACTCCTCATATACTAAAAGATATTCTTTCCCCAAGTTGGCTCATTTTTGTCGTTCATAGTAGCTCTCATCCTCTTCCAAAATCATACTAACTCAACTTCTTCCACTCATTTTCTTATAAGACCTTTCGGAATTCCTCATATGCATCCTTTACTCATAAAATGTACTTAATAATGCTTCGTCCCTTATACTTCAAAGTTGTTTTACTTAGCCATAGTTCAACATACTAACGCTCGAATTTGATAAGTGCTTCTCCGCAAGTACGGGGTGTAACAAAAACACCCCTATCTGAACTCAGAGTTTTCACGTAATGGGTGTGCATCACTCGCCCATCGCCCAAATACACCCTCTCTGAACTTTTTACTTAGTTTAATTTTTTGCCCGTTGCTTGTGCAACGCCCTAGCAATGCACAACAAACCTGAAACTAGTTTGTTCATCATTTTTTCACTCATTTTGCGTTCCCGCTCATTTTGTAGTCCTACAATATGAACACACGTGACATATAACATACAAAAGTTGGGTTGCCTCCCAACAAGTGCCGTAGTTAAGGTCGTGCACGACACTTTTTGTATTTTTTTCTTCTTATTTTTGCTACTCTACTATTACAAACTTGAGTTGCCTCCCAAGAAGCGCTTGATTTAACGTCGCAGCACGACGCATGCTCTTTTAAGCCTCTTCCAATTCAATAGAGGTCCTTTTGTGATCAATGACCTCTCCAAAGTAACGCTTCACTCGCCGCCCATTCAGCAAGAAAGACTTGTCCAAATCCAGCGGCTTCAACTTGACCGCTCCATGTCTTTGTCACACACACTATCTCAAATGGCCCAGACCACTTACTCTTCAATTTCCTGCTGAAAATCTTCATCCGGGAATTATACAACAAAGCAAACTCACGAGGTTGGATACACTTATCGTGTATTCTCTTTGTTCACTTCTTGTACATTTTCGCGTTCTCATATGCATGATAGCGAAATTCATCCAACTCGTGCAGCTGCAACAATCGCTTTTCACCATCTTGTACCAAGTCTAAGTTCAGCTTCTTTATCACCCAATAAGCTCTGTGCTCAAGTTCAACCGGTAGATGGCACACCTTACCGAAATCTATCTTGTATGGAGATATGCCAATGGGCGTCTTATAGGCTGTTCTGTAGGCCCACAAAGCATCATCAAGTTTCAAAGACCAGTCTTTCCTGCTAACGCTCTGTCACACCCTTAATCCGATAGGGTGTGATGGGCACCCGACCCTTACCTAGGGCCGAGCGAACCCGCTGGTTCTCGTGACATTCATAATCACATTGGGCCCTCATAGCATAACATAAATACATAATGAAAGATTTTCAGAAAACAAACTTGCTTTTCATCTTTTCTTTCAAATCAAGTAAGACCGGTAATCGTACAAACCCGTAAAATAATGCATCACAATACATCGGCTTATGGAGCCGCTTACAAAACTGACATACTACATACACGACACTGTCTGCAAAGTCTCTAACATGGAACATGAAACCATATCATAAAGCTCTAACTCGGCAAAGACTCACGGAGAGAAAATGGAGCTCGCCAATCCTGCCGGAACATCTTCTCGCTAACATCTTCAACTCATCCGGGGTGTACCGCGCGGCATGAAACGCGCCCCCGAAGAAAGCGGGGTCGGTCACGGAATATGTCTTGAGTATGTAAAGCATGAAATAAAATAAGCGGGATCATACTGAAGTAATGAGTACAGAAAATCATGAAACTTGCCTTCGAAAAGATTTATCATGCATATCAAAATCATATAATCATCATGTATACATATAGCGTGTCCCGGCCCTCTAATGAGGGGCTCGGTGTATAAAATCATCATAAGCATGCACATATAGCGTGTCCCGGCCCTCTAGTGAGGGACTCGGTAAGTAAAATCATGTCATCATCATGTATGCGTGCATGTACATATATATATATATACCGTACCCGGCCCTCTAGTGAGGGACTCGGTGAATAGCGTGTCCGGCCCCGCTAGTAGGACTTGGTATGCCATCCGGCCACCATCCCCATCATCATATATATATATATATATATATATATATATATATATATATATATATATATATATATATATATATATATATATATATAGCGTGTCCCGGCCCTCAGTGAGGGACTCGGTGAATAATGCAAAGGAGTTGCACGAATGCGTGTCGGCCGGTCCGAGTGAAAGACATATTGAGCTTCGCACGAGCGAGTAGTGAGAAACCATATGCACATAAATCATCACTACCGACTCAATGGATAAGCAAGTAGTCGACGCTCGAGAGCTAAAACAATAATCATGTTAGGTCCTTTTCAAAAAAAAAAGATCGTATCAAATCCGTTCTAAATATTTTGTCATCAAACTGCATTAAAATAAATTTAAGGGATCGCAAGCACATATCAAGTCAATCCGAGCCCGCTCGTAAAAGTTACGGGCCTTACTTATCATGGAACCTCATGCGAACATATCGAAGCGATCCGAGCCTTTCGGTGAAAGTTACGGACGTTCGTAGTTCGGAATCGTTTAAGAAACAAACTCTTTTTGAAAACAAACTTTTATGCAATCTTTGAAATTTAATCATGCAAAAACATAAAAATCATAATTCGATTACATTAAGAATACGGATATCAAGAAACAAATAAGGATCATAGCATGCTCGGGTCGCCGGAATAGGATTACCTCGAGGTTCGTGTCATAACTTACTTTCAACTAAGACATGCCAAAAAGGAAAAGGTTGAGCTTTACATACCTTAGTCGCTTCCTAAGCTAATCCGAACTTACGTCTCGACTTCTCACGATCTACAACAATGTCATTAGACACCAACCATTAGCCATAACATTTAAGAATCCAATTCCAAGTTAATACTTTATCTACAAAAATTTTGGCAGCATCTCCCGTATAAATTGGACATCCCCGAGAATTTAACTCGGCCAAATCATTATCACAATACCAACAAACAAAATAACAATATCAATAATCAATCCCGACGCATTCTAACATTAATAACTCCCTTCATATAATTCGACGACATTCCATTACATTCAATTCAACTACACCCTTTCAAATTAACATCAACGCTCACAAGTTCAAGTACCAATCTAAGATCATTCAACTAAGATTCAAGAACATTTCAAATAATCCGCTCAATGATCAACCAAGCCAATCCAATGCACAACCTTACCCGAAATCATTCCAATTCAACAAGAGCATCACCAACACAATTCTTTCTTCCAAATTCATAAACTATGTCAACAATCCATTCGTTAACAACTTCATTTTCATAAATTCAAGAAACCATATTAATATCACATTATTGTCCAATTCAGCCCACACGATTATAACCTTAACTTGAATCATTAAAACTTCATTTTACATCATAGAATTCACAACGACGACAACCAAAATACTACATCACATTAGTCCCACATTCCTACACCAAATCAGCCCATTTTCGGCCACAACAACAACATACAATTTCCATGATTTTCATCCATTTCTACACATTACAACAACACCCAAACATGCTAAATACACTTAGTTCATCACTCCTACACAACAACACACACACACGGCCACACCACACATGCACGGCTATGCTTCAACATCCATATTTTCATGAACTTCATTCATTTCCACATTCCACAACATGCACAAACCATGCATAACATATAGAAATAAAGATTAAATCTCACCTTTTCTCTTCAACTTTTCCTCTCGGCTAAGCTTACCAATTGCACAAACGGATGTTTTTCTTGCTCCAACAACCCCTCCATGTTAATAAGGACCTTCCAATTAGTGGGAAAGCTTGAAGAAAATAATTTTTGTTGATCACTTTTTGGGCATGGATTTCGGCCAAGCATGGCCGAATACCTCCTTCTTTCTCTCCTCCATGTTTCTTGAAATTTCTAGGATGATCATATGTTGAAGATGATTAATTAATCATCTTTTATGAGCTTATGTTATACACCCAAGTGGCCCATGGCCCACTAGTCATGTGCTTGGCCACATGACCTTCTTAATTCATGAATATTTAATTTCTAAAACTTCACTTTTGGCCCCATATTTCATGAAATATTAGTTTCCATAATTGCACTTTTAGCCCCAAATTTTCCTTAATATTTCCATCCAATGAAATCATATGCGACTTATGCCTTAAAGCAAAATCGAAAAAATAGTCTTATTCTTAATTTTTCACACTTGGCTCGGAATATCCCGACGTACAAAATACGGGATATAACACGCTCACAGTGTTCTCTAAGATTCTCTTGATCTCTCTATTCGACACCTCCACTTGACCACTCGTCTGAGGATGGTAAGCAGTCGCTACCTTGTGATTCACTCCATACTTGCGCAATAATTTATCGAAGAGCCAATTACAAAAATGTGTACTTGATCGGCATGATGGCCTTTGGGGTCCCAAACCTCGTGAAAATATTTTAATTTCAAAATCTCGCTACCACATTAGCATCATTGGTAGGGAGCAGAACATCTTCCACCCACTTTGATACATAATCTACTGCTACAAGAATGTACTTTTTCCCTTTCTATGGTATGAAGGGCCCTATGAAGTCGATCCCCCAACAATCAAAAACTTCGATCTCCAAGATGCCATTCAATGGAATTTCATGTCGCTTCGAGATGTTCCCCGTTCTTTGATAGCTATCACATGCCCTCACTAAAGCATGAGCATCTTTGAACAACGTCGACCAATAGAACTTACACTGAAGTACCTTCGCGGCTATTCTGTCACTGGCGTGATGGCCATGGTAAGATGATGAGTGGAAACTCTCAAGAATTGCAGTGACTTCTTCTGTTGGAACACATCTCCTAATTATCTGATTCGGCCCAACTCCATAAATATATGGCTCATCCCAAATGTAGAATCTGCTATCATGTAGGATCCGCTTCTTCTTCTCATGATTAGCATCGGGAGGATACACCTCACTCACCAGGAAGTTCACCATGTCTGCAGCATACCAAGGTAGCTCCGCTGACTGAAGAGTAAAAAGTTGCTTATCTGGGAAAGTCTCCTTAATCAACACATCTTCATCAATATGCTCACGATCCTCAAGTCTCGTTAGGTGGTCTACTACTCGGTTCTCTGTGCGCTTTTGATCAAGAATCTCAATGTCGAACCCTTGCAACAGTAACACCCACCGAATTAGCCTGGGTTTAGCATCCTTATTCGTGAACAAATAGCAAACAACAGTGTAATCAGTATAAACTATCACCTTCGTCCCCACCAAATAAGATCTGAATTTGTCAAAGGCATAAACCACCACTAATAACTCTTTCTCTGTAACTGTATAGTTTATTTGGGCTGCATTAAGTGTCTTCTTTGGAATAATAAATGAGATGAAAGATCTTGTTCCTCTTCTGACCGAGAACCGCTCCCACAGCAAAGTCACTTGCATCACACATCAACACAAACGACAGAGTCTAATCAGGTGCAGTCACTATTCTCACTTTCAACTCGTCAAAGGCCTTCAGACAGGACTCATTGAATATGAAATTCAAATCTTTCTCTAATAACTTGCACATCAGATTTGCGGTCTTAGAAAAATCTTTGATAAACTGCCGATAAAAACCTGCATGCCCAAGAAAACTACGCACTCCCCGAATAGACACGGGTGGTGGCAATTTTTTCGATTGCCTCAATTTTGGCCCTGTCAACTTCAATGCCCTTCCTTGATACCTTATGTCCGAGAAAAATGCCTTCTCAAACCATGAAATGGTACTTTTCCCAGTTAAGTACCAAGTTTGTTTCTTCACATCGAGCCAACACAACATCAAGATGGCTCAAACAATCATCAAAAGAATCCCCGAAGATCGAGAAATCACACATGAATACCTCCACATAATTTTCCAACATATCAGTGAAAATAGCCATTATACATCTCTAGAACGTACCTAGAGCATTACATAAACCGAAAGGCATCCTCCGGAATATGAAAGTGCTATATGGACATGTGAAAGTGGTCTTCTCTTGATCTTCTGGAGCAATCATAATCTGGTTGTAGCCTGAATAACCATTCAGAAAGCAATAATAATCGTGCCCATCCAATCAATCTATCATCTGGTCCATGAAGGGAAAAGGAAAGTGATCCTTTCTGGTAACAGTGTTCAACTTTCGATAATCAATGCAAATCCTCCAACCAGTGTGTTACACCTCAAAAAATTTCATGTCGTCGTATGGTAGATAGACCAACGTAGGGTGAGAAGTATATGATGTTTCTACAAGTAAGAAGTAGTACTTAACGGTTCTAATTAAGATTCCAAAGACATTTGAGGCAAGGGAAGAAAGTTCGTTGAAGTATGTCAAGCATAAGTTATGTTTTGAAAAAGGATTTGCAAAGTACCGAGCTAATGTTGATTTGATAATGTCTTGAGGAAAAGTTATAATGCTTCTTAGGTTGCTAATGAAGTGCTAAAAAAGTTCTAAGAAGGTTCCATAAGGATTGGAGGTCAAACTAAATGACGAGAATAAGTTCGGTGAGAAGGTGGATTATACGGCCACTTATACGGTCTGTATAATATTATACGATCCATATAATGGTCCGTATAACCGTTAAAATGAAGTTCCATCACTGATGGAGTTATATGGTCACTCATACAGACCGTATAAAATTATACGGACCGTATAAGGGTCCGTATAACTCTCAACGGGCAGATTTTTAATTTTATATAAGAAGGCCCCAAATTCATTCCTTTCATTTCCCACTTCTCTTCAATACTCTCAAAACCTCTAGAAATTTCTCCACACCTTACCAACAAATATCCAAGGGAAAATCAAATATCACACTCCAAAAAGTAGTAGAATCAAGTGCAAGAATGCTAGCTAGGGTTGATGGAAGCAAGAAATCTCTTTGGAATTGAAGCTAGGGTTTTCTCCAAGTGAAGTGTTTCCATCCAAAACCAATTCCTTCACAATCAAAGGTGAGTTTTATGATCATTACATGTTATTTAGAATATTGAATGGTTGAAAGACTTAGATTATGGAAGAAAGTAGAATATGGAGCTCAAATGTGAAAATAATGATATTCTTGAATAGTAGTGTGACATGAACCATAATTATTGAGATATTTTGAGTATAATCTTGTTATGAATGGTATTAAGAAAATTGGAGAAGCTTTATATGAGGATGGATGTGGTGCTATATTATGGCTATGGTTATGAATGACTTTGAGAGGAATTTTGAGAATTGGATAATGTCGA
>NW_026720098.1:0-10687 GCF_029784015.1 Lycium ferocissimum
TATGATTTCGACTTCGTATTTTCTCGTTTTTCATACCTCGTACATATTCCGTACCGACCCCTTTTCTTTTCGGTGCCGCGTTTCATGCCACAAGCAGTGTACCCGGCAGTAGCCGAGTAAATGATGCTGGGAGAGGACGTTCCACTCGGATTGGCGAGCTCCATTTCCTCCGAGTGCCGGCCGAGTCCGAGTGCGTTTGTGTGGTACCGAGATGTTGGTAGAGACTTTGCGACGCCCGTGTCGCGTGTGTATATGTCGGTTTGTAATCGGTATGTAGCCGATGTATTATTATGCATTATGTTACGATTTGTTGTGACTACGATTTTATTTGATTCGAAAAAAGACGAAAAGAATGTTGTTCTTTGAAAATTTTCCATGTGCTTATGTTATGTTTGTGGGCCTAGTATGGTTATGAGTATTATGAGAGTCTGCGGGTCGCTCGGCCTTAAGTAAGGGTCGGATGCCCGTCATGCCCTATCGGAAATTAGGGTGTGACACATTCGTCCTCGAATGTTCAACTAATCGTATGGGGTCTTAAGGATCTTGATTTAAACTTTTCCTTCTTGTAATTCCCTTTACTCAACTTGTAACATTCTAGGCACATTGTCTCGTGTCGTCTCTTAGTCTTTAACTCAAACCCTTCCGTATTCATTCCATAGCTTGTTTTTCCGTTTCACACTTGCCCTTATATTTTAGCTACATAGATCACATCATAACCTTGGCCACTTTCTCACTAGTATTCACTTATTCTCATAACAACCCTTATTGTATTCATATTATATCTTATTCGTAATCACTCCCATAATATAACACTTCTTAACCCTTTACCCTTTTCTGATCAACTTCTTCCTCTGTACTCTTGTCTTAATCATACTATTACTTCTTTCTCGAGGTCAGCCATACTCGCAACTTAGTCAAATCTTATCATTACCATTAGTACGACCCTTTCAAGTCATATCACAAACCCATATCTCATTTTCTCTTTATTTCTGGGAAAATTTCGGCAGAGTTTCCTCTATATTTCTTACTATCTCAAAACCTGTACACAGGAAATACCAACAATGCCTCACAGGGCCAAAATACATATATACATATCATATCATATCATATCGCAGCCACACAGGGCTCCCAATATCATCAACAGTACACAATTGATAAACATACCTCGTATGCCCAACTCAAACGGCACCTGTTACACTTTCTTGTTTACTTTCCCCCTTTAATCTTCAACTTGTATTTCAATCGCAACTTCAATATCTTTCCCAACATATATCTTTCATACTTTTACTTACCTGCGTACTTTGTGACTTCCAACATCATCAATCACTTTCTTCTATCGTTGTCATTCTTCACCGCAATCACAAATCAGGGTAAGGAGTCCCATCTCTTATGACTTGGCTCTATGGCACGATCTCAGATGTGAAAGAAGAGTAACCACCCTAGATTCCCCGTAGCCTCCTATTTATAAGTGTGGCGCGCTACACACCATAAACAAGACTCTACTGGACACGACTTTGCAGACAACCCCTAGGACGAACTGCTCTGATACCAATTTGTCACACCCTAATTTCCGATAGGGCATGATGGGCACCAGACCCTTACTTAGGGTCGAGCGAACCCGCTGAATCTCGTCATATTCATAACCATACTGGGCCCGCAAACATGACACAAGTACATAATGAAATTTTTCTTTTTTTCGAAAACAAACATGCCTTTCATCCTTGTCAAACCAAATAAACTAGCATCGTATGAAATTTGTAAACATATGAAGTTCGTAACATAATGCATAATCATACATCGTCTTACATAGCCGCTTACAAAACTGACATATCACACGCACAACACTGTCTGCAAAGTCTCTACCAACATCTCAGATACCATACAAAAGCACTCAGATTCGGCAGCACTCCGGAGGAAATGGAGCTCGCCAATCCAGCTGGAACGTCTTCCGCTAACGTCATCTACTCATCTGTGGGTACCTGCGCGGCATGAAACGCAGCCCCCGAAGAAAGGGGGTCAGTACGGAATATGTACTGAGTATGCAAAGCAGGAGGTACAGAAAATGAAGTCATAACCGAAGTACGAAGTACAGAAAGTGAGCATAACAACTCGGAAAACCAAAGTGCTTGCATCCGAAGTACAAATCATACATAAGCGGTACAGAAGACAAATATAACCATTAGAATGCCAAAATTCTTACTTAACTTTCTTTTGAAAAACATTCCTGCCTCACGTATACGGAAAATAGAACATATCATGTGAGCTGACATTAACCGACTGATCCTATTCCAGAATATCATATATCATACTACATCATACTTCGTGTTCCAAAGCAGAAGATACAGTAAACAAATCTGAGTCATAATCGAAACAGAAATACAGAAAGTAAGTGCAAATCCAAAATACCAAAGTGTTTATTTTCAAAATACAAATCGTGCATAGGGCTCTTAGAATATGGTCGCCCGCCCGTCGATGGCGCCATAACCCATCAGACTCCAGAAGATTTCATATCTCTGAAACCCGACATACCGCGGTCAAATACCCCGGTCAATACACTCGACATACCGCGGACAAATACCCAGCGGTCAATATCACTCAACATACCGCGGACAAATACCCAGCGGTCAATATCACTCAACATACCGCGGACAAATACCCAGCGGTCAATATCACACATACCGCGGTCAAAATATCCAGCGGCAATATCACACATACCGCGGTCAAAATATCCAGCGGCAATATCACACATACCGCGGTCAAAATATCCAGCGGCAATATCACACATACCGCGGTCAAAATATCCAGCGGCAATATCACACATACTGGCCCGGGACTCGGCAAAAGACATACAACAAAATGCACAAGCAGAATCGTGGGAAACCATATGCAATGCAAAACATTTACACAGACCCAATAGGATAATCAAAACAAACTGTTATTTCAAAACCGAATCAATAGTCAAATCAGGTTTTCTTCCGAATATCACTCGGGAACATATCAAACCGAACTTCGACAATCATAGTCACGTACCAAAATCATATGTATAAAAATCCTCATTCCGAACTCAACGGATCAATAAGTAATCATACTCGGGGGTCGAAAAGGTAGTCGTGTTATGTTCTTTCAAAAAGTCGTTAGCATTATACAAAGGAAAGTCGCGGGACCCACGGACGAGCGTCGACCCAATCCGGGCCCGCCTATGAAAATTAAAATCATCATACGTTATAGGATCATTTCCGAGCATATCAAAGCCATCCGGTTCTGTCTGTGAAAGTTACGGACGTTCGTAGTTACAAAACTCTTTTGAAAACAAAACTTTTTATACAACATTTGAAAACCAATCATGCAAAGACATATAAACCATAGCTTAACCACATAAAGATGCCAACATCAAGAAGCCAATAAGCATCGTAAACATGCTCGGACTTTAAGAATAGAATTACCCCCAAGGCTCGTAACGTATCATAGCTTAGCCATATCTAAGACATGCCAAAAGAAGGAAAGGTAAGCTTCACATACCTTGATTGCTTCCTAAGCTAATCCAAACTCAAGTCTCGGCTTCTCAAAATCTACAACACGTCATTAGACACCAAACATTAGTCATAGGCACCTCGGAATCCCATTTTAAGTTCGCACTTTATTTACGAAATTTGGGCGACATTTCCAGCAAATTCAACACCCCGAGAATTCAACTCGGCCAAATATCCAACAACAATACCAACAACCACATCAACAATATCCATAAGCAATTCCAAACGCATTATAACATTAATAACTCCTTCCTACATAATTCGACGACATTCATGCATATTCAATTCAACTTCATACATTCAAACTAATATCAACTATCGCATATTCAAATACCAATCCAAAACCATTCAAACACGATTCAAGAACATTTCCAACAATTCGCACAATATTTCAAACAATCCAATTAATGCTTTACTCCACCCGAAACTTCAAATTTCCATAAGAACAACAAACAATACATTTTCTTCCTTCCAAATTCATAAACTACACCAATAATCCACATATTCACCACATTAACCTTAACAATACAAGAAACTACACTAAATTCACATTATCTTCAAAACAGCCCATAACGTTCCCTACTTCAACTTGGATCATTAAATCATCATTTTCACCATAAAATCCATACAACAACAACCAAATCACACTAAATAAAATTTGTTCATTCTTTGCCAAACAACACAGCCCATATTCGGCCACCCCAACCAACCCACAACTTTGATGATTTTCATCCATTTTCACACATTACGACAACACCCAAACATGTTAGATACAATTAATTTACCACTCCTACACAATACCACATACACACGGCCACACACCACACATTCACGGCTATAACAACAACACCACATATTCATGAATTTCATTCATTTCACACTCCACAACATACACAAACCATTCATGACATATTAAAAAGAGGATTAAAACTCACCCTTTCCACTTTGTTCTTCACTTGGCTAGGGTTGGGAATTACATGAACAAGGGATTTGTTTGCTCCAACAACCACTTCATGTTGTTTAGGACCTTCCAATGAGTTGAAAACATAGAAGAAAATAATTTTTCTCCATCAATTTCTCATGGCCATCTATGGCCGAACAGCCCCCTTGTTTTTCCTTTCATGTTTCTTGAATTTTCTAGGATGAAGAATGATGACTAACTAATTGACTTGGTCATCCTTTGGTATATTTATACTTAGCTCCCACAAATATAAGATGAACACATGTGCCATTCCATGGCTTGAAATCATTGGCCAACTTTAGGTGGGGCCCACGGCCATTTGGCCATTTTTGGCTACTTCATGAAATAATTCTTCCAACTTATAGCCCTTAATTTCATGAAAAATAACTAACTTTTCATAATTCACTTTTAACCCCAAATTTTTCTTTTTTCAAATTTACCCTTAACATTCCATACCAATGAAAAGATGAATATGCAACTTGTGCATTAAAACAAAAATCAACAAAACCAAAAATTACAAGTCTTGTCCATAACTTGTCGCAACCAACTTAAAATATTCCAATGTGAAAAGTACGGGGTATAACATCCAACTTCAATACCAAAGAGAATCTTGGATTCTACAAACCCTAGGGAGTCTCCTCACACTTGATTTTCTTGATTCTTGCTATTCAATCTTTGATTTCTCTTGGGTTTGGGTTAATATGAGAGGGGAATTTTCTAGAGTTTTCAAGAGTTTGGGGAGAAGTGGGAAATGAATTAAATGAACAAGGGTCATCTATATAAAAAAAGAAAAAAAGTGACCTGACCCGATTATACGGTTGGTATAACTTATACGGTCCGTATAAATGGTCTTATAATACCACCATGGGATAACCCCTCTCTGGAATGGTTATACGGACAGTATAAGTTATACGGACCATATAAGTGGTCGTACAACCCCATTTTTTTTAACTTGCTATCGCCGATTCATTTGACTTCCAATCCTTATGGAACCTCCTTGGCATTTATATAACACTTCATTAACCATCTAAGGATCCCTATAGGTCCTCCTCAAGAGATTTCTAAATAAACATTAGCCAGATTGATGCAGAACCTTTCCAACCACAACTTACATTTCCCTTCCTTCGACCAATTTAGTTCCACCGAGTCATGCGACTTCAAAAACTTGTAATACGCACTTAAAGACATAAAATGCTCCCCTTAACTTCATAAGGGCTTCATGTTTACCTTAACCTTGCATTAGTCTATTTACAGCAACAACTCGAAATTCCCGAGATGTAACAGAGTCATCTCGATATTATCAAAACGGAACAACATTTCCTTATCGTCCCAATACCTGGCTAATACCTCTATTAGCTTCGGGCTACCCTTCATTATCATGATAGAGGGTAGATGACTTAGAGTGCAGCTAATTGTCCTTCGATGAGCATCACCTAACCATTCCCACAATGCTCTCAATAAGTCTGGAGCCTCGGTAACTATGTCAAAATGTATTTTGCATTCCATCTACAAAACAAAACATAGTTAATATTTCCCCCATCCCCATAGGATCTATGGTTCATCACATAGGCACCAACATGCTTCCACATAGCACATAAATGAAATACGATGTTTTTCGGGTCATAGACCGTCCGAACGCACTGTAGTCTCTCTTAATGAGACTTAGGTAGGTCTGAGATACCCAAGGATCATCTAAGTATGAATGCTCTAGTTCAGTAGGGATTTGGCTTAGCTCTATCCTAATTTTCACTAGAGTGGGCTTTTCACAAAAGACCGAGAACCCGAGCGGACAACTGAGGCTAAACCGTTAGGGTTGTTGGACGACCGTGAACCAACCCCGCCTTATAACGGTTCCAAAAGAAATATTTTGATTTTATACTGAAGGAACGATCGCGTGCTCCGCGAAGTCACCTTTGAAATAAAGTGTAAAATAAATGTCAAGAGTGGTGGAGTTATGATATGCATGCCATGACAATTAATAGTTGCGGGAAAGTAAACATATAAACAGTTAAAGCAAATACACTCATATTATATTGGAATCTTTATGGTTAGAACCTTTAAGTCCCCAGCAGAGTTGCCATCTGTTACGGTTCGCATTTCGCGGGCAAGGTTAGCGCTCGAAAAGCTACTTCGAACTTATTGGTGCTCTTTTGGACTTTTTTTTAAAAGAGTCGCCACATAATTTTTAGAAAATTAGGAAAATCAGTTTTGAAGAATTTATTCATATACAGTGAAAAGCCTTCGTAATCCAAAGTTCTAGGCAAGGGTTCTGGTGATCCCCTAGGGAAGGTGTTAGGCACCGTAGTATTAAGGATCCGTACTATATGGTTGACCTTTGAATTCCAATGTATGAGTATTTGCATGAACTGTTTATTTAGGGTTATTTTCCTGAGTTTATAAAGTCTGTCACTTGCATGTCATTTTTTGAAATGAATTGGATATATTTCCTTTAAATAGAGGGTACATAGGTTCGAATTCATACTATCCGGATATAAGTAATTTCCCTTAATATATAAGGGTAGCGTATGTTGTTTGTAAAAGGAGTACAAAATTTGTTATATTATAAGTAACGAACATAGGTAATTTTGTTCATTCTTAACTCATACTTGGCTCGAATCAATCCGTTTTAATACGTTTAGAACACCTTATAAAACTTCGTTTACAAATGGGTAATTATCTACAATTGTTCGCGATAAAAATGACGCTTATTTATTTAACTGGTTTCATGGGCCAAGTAAATTCATTTTTTTATTATTTTATTTTCAAGAGTAATAATAAAAAAAGACTTGGGCTCAGCCCAGTTTCTGTTTATGCTTTTAAAATCCAGTTGGGCTTAGCACAAAAACACCTTCCTTTTAAGGCCAAAAATTCATAAGTTCCTCCCTTGGGGCTTTAGCCCAAAACATTTCCTATTTTTAGAATCTAATACTTGGTATATTTATATCTCAACACTGATCGGGTTTCATTTTTCTTTTAAAACAAGTCAACATTTTGGAGGCTCTTATTTGTTTATACTTGTTTGTTTTGAAATCATATTAAAGAAACAGTTTTTCTTATTTTTTCTCTCAAAAACTTATTTATAGTAGGCGTGTTTTGAAAACTCGTTTTGGGGACCTGAAGTCAACTAAACGGCATAAGTACTGTTGTCCTAAGACGACTAATTCAAACCATAAGTTCCAATATATGTCTGAGTTTTACAAGTTTTTACAAATACAAAATACAACAAGATTACACATAAAAAGAAAGCATAAATAAATAAGAAGAAAGGGAAGGCTAGGGGCATACCAAGCCCCTAGTTGGCCATTTTCACCCATGGTTGGGCCTTCTATGCATTTAATAATATTAGCTTCCATCTTCGTCTTCATCGGACTCGATAATTTTAGAAAGAATTTACCTGTTGGGCTTGGCTGGACTTGGCCCGAATGGCCATGCAGTGAAAGAGAGGAAAAAAGAAAGAGGACCCAGTTAGTTTATATTTACTGAATCATACACATAACTACACACACACACACACACACACACACACACACACACACATATATATATATATATCAATTAATTCACAAGTCATGCAATTAAAATATTTGTATATGTGCTATTGGGCTTCACTGGTAGGGATTTAGGCAGTAAAAGGGGAAAAGTCATCACCATCCGTGTTCCCGATGCCGCACAAGATCCAAGAGGTTTCATGAACCTCAGGAATGGCAGGACATCAGGGGAAGGCTAAGAGAAGACCCCAAAATTACCCTAATATCCCAGCAAGTACAGTCATAAAAGAAAGAATGATAAAACAAGGTCTTACACTCATACAGAAGCATGGTATAGATTGACACATATAGACATAATATAACAAGAAGAAAACAGAGGTAAATAGGCATGGTATGGTCATAAGCAAATTGACATTTATAGGTATAGTATAACCTGTAGCAAACTGAAAAAAATAGGCATGGTGTAAACAGAATCAAGAACCAAAACACATGGTCATAGTGTAAACAAAAGCAACTGCAGCTTATAGATATGAAGTAAACAGAAGTAGAATCAAAATGCATGGTCATGGGTGAACAAAAGCAAACCTCAGTACTGATATAGCGTAAACAGAGGTAAACTATATGATCATATTCATGAGGATGATGCATAGTTATTCACAATGTGGCCATAATACAAGGAAAATGTATATGACTTATACACAGCCAAGGCAAGCAAACACATAACTGAATTGCTTTAAGCTTTGATAACCTTACACAGAATACAGGTTTGCAGGATGACATGGTCTACGAATCTAATGGACATATCATGGATAAAACTTAAGCATATAGGATTAGATTTCCCTAGTTTGGGCAATTACTTACTGTCACGACCCAACCGGAGGGCCATGACGGGCACCCGGTGCTAACCCACCTGGGCACCTCTTAACGTACATTCACATTCACATCTAGGTGAGCCACATGGCTTACTCATAACTTACATCTTGTCACACCCCAATTTCCGATAGGGTGTGATGGGCACCCGACCCTTACTTAGGGCGAGCGAACCTACGTTGTCATAGTACTCGTAGTCATAATGGGCCCTTAACCAGTTCATGAATGCATAATGAAAAATTTTCGAAAAACGAACATATTTTATATCTTTCAAATCAACATAACTTGCGACCGTACAAAATCTGTAATATCATGTATAGCAATACGACGGCTTATAGAGCCGCTCACAACGGACATCTTATATACGGGACTCTATCTGCCAAAGTCTCTAACATAATCGAGATATCATAACACACGTATACTGCCCGACTCGGCGGCCTTTCCGGAGAAAATGGAGCTCGCCAATCCCATTTGGAACACCTTGCTAATGTCTTGACTCACACGGGTGTACCTGCGCGGCATGAACGCAGCCCCCGAAGAAAGGGGGGTCGTACGGAATATGTACTGAGTATGTAAGGTACAGAAAGCAGCATAATGAGCAACATAAAGCATGAATATAAACATCATGGGATCATAGAACGGATAATGAGGTAAGAGAGTAACCCGTACATGTGAATGCCCTTTTTGGCCGGATACTACGCATGCCTGTTTTTTTCTTCCTTTTTAAAAAAACATTTCTTTTTCGTAGGCATGGAGAATAGAACTCATATCATGTCGTGTCTTGTCATAACATATCATATCGTATCATGTCATATCATAGCGTATCATATCATATCATATCATATCGTATCATGGCGTATCATATCATATCATAGCGTATCATATCATAGCATAGCGTATCATATCATATCATATCATATCATATCGTATCATATCGTATCATAGCGTATCATATCATATCATGTCGTGTCGTGTCATAGCATATCGTGTCATGTCATAGCATATCGTGTCATGTCATAGCACCGAACAACGTCGGCTCGCCCACATAGCGCCGAAATACGTCGGCTCGCCCATATATCCCGCGTCCGGGATGATAAAGCTGACCGGTGGCAATAAACATGTTTTCCTTCCCATTCCCCCATGTATCCCTTCCCCAGCCCATGTACATATACATACCTCATATACATATGTTATATAAGCATGCGGGAGGGTCCAAGGAAAATTATATATCCATCGGAGTGACATAAGGTCGGAACTATTAACGGAAAATAACATTAAAATAAAACATGAAACGAAATCATGGACATCATAAACGTTAGTTCATATGCTTGAAATCTTTAGAAAATAGTATCGTAACCAAGGAATAAACTTAAAGATCAAGAACTAGTTTAACACTTTCATATTCGTATTAGGTTCTTAACTCAAGACTCTTAGTCATGGAAGCTGTTATATCCCGTGTTTTCGCGTATTCAAAAATTTTGAGACAAGTGTGACTTGTATGTTATAAGGTAATAATTTGATTTTAGTTATGATGTGTGTGACATTTATGAGAAATATTGATGTGGAGACATCGGAGAAGGCCAAGGGCAAAATCGGAATTTTGAAAATTAGTTTCGGGAATTACAAAACGAGAATTTTAAGTCATTGGGCTCAAAAAAAAAAAAAAAAAAAAAAGAGAATTTTTGGCCCAAAATGAGGAGGGTGGCCGGCCAACATGGCCTTGGCCCAACCCCTCATTTTAAATAATTTCCCATGTGTTATAATTTATATAAGTGAGCTCTATCCATTAGAAATTTCAAGAAACATAAGAGAAAGAACAAAGCAAGAAGAGCAATAAA
>NW_026720099.1:0-85129 GCF_029784015.1 Lycium ferocissimum
CCTTAATGAGAAAAGGGGCCCTTTTGGCTATTCTTCTTTCTTCAAAATCTTGAAATCTCCTCTTTGCAAAGAATAACCCAACTCTTCGTCTCAGCTATTGTGGTGACTTCCATTTCCTCTTCTTCTCCCCAAGCAATCTTCATCAACAAATGGACTTGGGATCCAAAGTGCTCATCAAAAGTATACTCGAGAGCCTCCCGCTTCATGAATAGGCTTTGCGAAGTGTTGTAGTTCCGGAAGCCCTTGTAAAATGGCCCCGAGGCACGCGGGCTTGCGTCGACTGCCCGCCATATAGGCGCGGTGTGATATCATCATATGCTTATCATAATATACTTATCATAACTTATCATAATGCATGCATGGAAAATCAAAGACAGTTAAGCTTTATCGGGGTGACATAAGGTCGTGAACCCCGGTTTCATTCTGCCTCACCTTGAAGGAACGAGCATAAGGTGAGTGTATATAATGATCAACACTAATAGATTATAGATGGCTTCATTAGCCTTATAGGAACATCATGTCATGGCTCTAGAATCTTTAGACTTTAGCTTATCATCATCATAATCGTACTCATAGTGTATCTCTTATTTCACATAGCTATGCATGAACAAGGACTCTTAGTTTTCTTGAAGATAGGAGATTCATAAAGGAGGAAATTCATGCCATAAGATTCATGCCTTAGAAAGAAAGGACTAGCCTCACATACCTTTGTCGTTTAACTATTCTATCGCTTGCTCGTTCTCCTTTAATGGACTCGTTCTACCTTCAAGAGAATTCGTGTCGACATTAGCTAAACAATTATAAGAACGTACTTACTAAAGCTAGAGAAAATTGGTCAGCATTTCCTTTGTTTATACGACTTCCTCCATATTCCATATCAACTCCCAAACATTTATAACAACCATCACAATATCATAAACAACAATCATCATTCAATTGCATTGCCCACATTCCACAATTTCACTCCAAATTCTCCATAATCATGACCAAAGTTCACTATCGTGTTCTTTCACATACAATACTTATTCCATGTTCTAAATGTCCTTTATAATCTATTCATAATCACGGCATATCCATTTTCATGATTCATTCCCAACTACTACTCAACAATGATACTATTCACACATTTATGACCCATTTTCTATATTCTAGTACAATCCAAGTGTTTCAACCTATCAATACTTCAAACCACATGAGAAGATCATGAAACTTACCTTAGATAGCGTAGAAACAAGTCTTGAGTGGAAATACTCTTCTAGCACCAAAACCCTATTTCACTTCTCTTAGGATTTCTTAGTTGAGATGACTTTAATGGGTTTCACACTCTTGATTCTTGTTGGTTTGATGAAGTTGATCATCAATTTCCTTTGTGTTCTTGTGGATGAAGTGTAGAGAATGTTCTAGAGGTTTCTTGAGTTGTGGAGATGAAAGATGAAATGAATTAAAATGAAAGAGAGAGGTCCCTTTATATCATTTAAGTTCGGACCTCGACCGAACATACGGCCAACATACGTCCGTATATTTTCAATCCGTCCATATGTCCGGACAAGATGTTTGGTCCATGAGGTGTGCCATGTCGGGCTGAACCTACGGCTGGACATACGGTCCGTGTATTTTATACGCCGCATACCGGCCGTATGTTGCCCAAATTTTCCGAGACTTGTTCTCATCGACTCGTCCGATCTCCGATCCTTATGGTTCTCTTCTTAACACTTGTTTAACACCTCAATACCAATCTAAGGGACATTATAACTCTTCCTCAAAGCATCATTAAAACATCATTAACTCGATACTCGTAATTCTTGTCCGACACGCGACATATGACTTGCTTTCCTTAACAACTTCCTCTCCTTAACTTAAATGTCTTTGAAACCTCGTTTAGGGTCATCAAATACTATTCCTTACTTATCAAAACATCGTATACACCTTACCCTTCGCCAGCCTATTCACTGTACGTTAATGGAAATTTTCCAAGGTGTAACATTCTTCCCCCCTTTTGGAACATTCGTCCTCGAATGTTAGGTTATCTAGATTCTTATAAAAATTTTGCCTTGTTGCAGTCTCCCCGTAATATGGCACTACCATCCTATCACAACAACCCATAATAATATTGCCCCTCAGCAGTACACAACACAATAGCAATATAAATTGGCCACACACGACCCATATGCATAAAAGTAAAGCATACATACCTTATAATCTCGATGTCTCATCATAGATCTCTTCTCAATGTAAAATAGATGCGGATATGTGGATTTCATCTTCTCTTCCGCTTCCCAAGTCATCTCTTCTCGGTTGTTATTTCACCATAAGACTTTAACTGTAGCTACTTCCTTATTTCGAAGTCTCCGTACTTGCCTGTCTAATATGGCAATGGGTACCTCTTCATAAGCTAGCTTTTCTGTCACTTGAACGTCATCTACTGGCACAATCTTCGTGGGATCTCCAACACACTTGCGGAGCATCGAGACATGGAAAACTGGGTAGACTAATTCAAGTTCTGAAGGCAAGTCCAATTCATAAGCTACTTGACCCATCTTACGGATAATCTTATAGGGTCCAATGTATCGAGGACTTAAGTTTCCTTTCTTACCAAATCCCCTTTCATTGGCAGCACTTTCAGAAATACCCAATCATCAATTTGAAATTCTAAATCTTGCCGGCGGTTGTCCGCATAAGATTTTTGGCGACTTTGGGCTGTCAACAATCGATCTCGGATCACCTTGACTTTTTCTACCGCTTGTTGAATCAACTCAGGGCCTATTAACTTTACTTCTCCTACTTCAAACCATCTAATTGGAGATCTGCACTTCGTTCCATATAAAGCTTCATACGGAGCCATCTGGATACTGGAATGATAGCTATTATTATATGCAAATTCGATTAGGGGTAATTGGTCATCCTAACTACCACCAAAATCTAAAACACTTGCCCTTAGCATATCCTCCAAGGTCTGTATGGTACGTTCAGCTTGTCCATCAGTCTGCGGATGAAATGCCGTGCTAAGCTTTACTTGAGTACCTAAACCTTCTTGAAATGATTTCTAGAACTTGGCTATAAATTGTGCCCCTCTGTCCGTAATAATGAATATCGAAATACCATGAAGTCGCACAATCTCATTAAGATACAATCTTGCATAATCTTCCGTAGCGTGGTTCTCGAAAAAAATGGGTCAGCTTTCGTCAATCTATCCACAATCACCCATATGGAATCATACTTGCCTCGGGAGCGGGGTAGTCCTACAATAAAATCCATATTGATCACTTCCATTTCCGTAGAATTTCCCGCGCCGCGTAATCCTCCTGGCTTTTGATGTTCGATCTTCACTTGCTGGCAATTTGGGCATTGCGCTACAAATTTCGCTATATCTCTCTTCATGCCATCCCACCAATATATCAATTTGATATCATGATACATCTTCGTCGCTCCTAGATGGATAGAATACCGAGAATGATGAGCTTCTTCTAGGATCCGACGACGCAATTCTGCAACATTCGGAACGCATAGCCTGCCTCGGTATCTAAGGACTCTCTCTATAGAAGTTTCAAATGGAGACTCCTCTTTTGCATGACATGTATCTCTATAATGGCTCAACTGAGGATCTTCGTACTACCGCTCTTTCACTTCCATGTTCAAGACGAATCCGTAGGATTATTAACACTAACTCACTCGCACCTCGAATCAATTTAACGTACTCCAAGATTAGTTAGTTGGCGGAGCCACGAATCATTTCTTTCTTCTCCGAGGGCACTTCACAGGCTACCCATAGATCGGTGGCTAAGCGCGTCGGCTCATACATTTGCCTTCCGGGGTGGTATAAAATATTCACATCATAATCTTTCAATAATTCTATCCACCGCCTCTGTCGCAGATTCAACTCCTTCTGTTTGAAAATATATTGGAGACTCTTGTGATCTATATAGATATCAACATGCACACCATACAAGTAATGTCTCCACATTTTTAATGCATAAATAACCGCAGCCAATGAGATCATGAGTTAGGTAGTTCTTTTCATGTTTCTCGTTAAATTGTCTCGAGGCATAAGCAATAACCCTACCATGCTGTATTAATACACATCCTAACCCAACACCAGAAGCATCGCAATACACAACATAACCGTCTGGGAGTGTCAAGACTAGAGCTGAGGTTAACCTGTACTTCAATTCTTGGAAACTACGCTCACAAGCATCATTCCACTGAAATTTAGCTGACTTCTGGGTTAACTTCGTCAATGGGGCTGAAATAGATGAAAAGCCCTCTACGAACCTTCTATAATAACACACGATCCCGTAAAATTACGAACTTCTGTAGTCGTCGTAGGCCTTGGCCAAGTCTTCACCGCTTTAATTTTTTGAGTGTCAACTCTAATGCCATCATCTGAAATAACATGACCCAGAAATGTCACAGAATTCAGCCAAAACTCGTACTTTGAAAATTTTGCATACAACTCCCGAGCCCGAAGAATTCCAAGAACAATACGTAAATGGTCTGCATGTTCTAATTCTCGTGCGAGAGCACATTTAATATCATCAATGAACACTATTACGAATAGATCCAAGAGAGCCCGAACACATTATTCATCAAATTCATGAACACGGCCGGGGCATTAGTTAACCCGAATGACATTACCCGAAATTCATAATGGCCATATCTCATTCTGAAGGCTGTCTTAGGAATATCTTCTTCTCTAACTCTCACTTGATGATAACCCGACCTCAAGTCTATTTTGAAGAACCACTTGGCACCCTGTAATTGATCAAACAAATCATTAATTCTCGGAAGAGGATATTTGTTCTTTATCGTCACTTTATTCAACCGGCTTATAATCGATGCACGTTGCAGGGAGCCATCTTTCTTTCTTACAAATAGAACCGGTGCTCCCCACGGTGATGAAGCGGTCTAATAAACCCCTCTCGAAACAAATCTTTCAACCGTGCCTTTAGCCTTTCAATTTCGGTGCCATTCGATAAGGAGGAATAGAAATAGGCTTGGTATCCGGCAACACATCAATAGCGAAGTCAATTTCTCTTTCTGGAGGAAAGCCTGAAAGTTCATCTGGAAATACATTCGGGAATTCACTCACTACCGGAACGAATTTGAAAAGTTGGCGACTTTGCTTCGGTGTCATGAACTCGGACTAAGTGATAAATATAGCCCTTAGCTATCATTTTTCTTGCCTTCAGGTAGGAAATAAACCTACCTCTTGGAGTCGCCGTATTACCTTTCCATTCGAGCACGGGCTCTCCCGGAAATTGATATCGGACTACTTTCATTCGGCAATCAACATTAGCATAACATGAGGCCAACCAATCCATACCCATAATCACATCAAAATCTAACATCTCCGGCCAACTAAATCAAATTTTTAGTCTGGCGATCACATATCACAATCATAAAATCTTTGTATACTTGCCTAGCTATCACGGGATCACCAACCGGAGTAGATACCTCAAGAGGTTTAATTGGCTTGGGTTTCACCCCAATACGATTAGCAACATATGGAGTAATATATGATAGTGTGGAATGATCTATCAACGCACACACATCATGAGAAAATACGGACAACGTACCTGTAACCACATCCGGGGAAGGACTCGAGATCCGTCGGCCCAGCAAAGCATACATGCGGGCCGAGTAAAGACCCGAAGTAGATACTCCCCCGGCCTCGCCTCAACTTTCCGTCGGGAACGGGGAGTACGCACTACGGCGCACCGACAGAAGAACCGGCGGGCGATCCCGCGGGTCGGACCCCAACTCTACCACTTACTCGACGGCAATCTCTCATCATGTTCCCCCGGCCGGCCACAAGCATAACAAGCATCCGAACCCGGCGCACTCGTCCGGAGTGTAATCTACCGCACCGACCGCACGGTGCACGGAGGTCTCCTCTCGGCTATGCGTCTCCCAAACCCCCGTGAACTCGAAGCCCTCGAACTCTACCGTCCCGAATCCAAGTAGAGCGATCAAATCTCTCTACCCGTGAATCGGGGAGGTGCACTAGTCACCGACTAGCCCGAGTGCCTCAGGAATATATCTCCTCTTCGATCCCCTCTCCGTAATCACCGCCGTGCCCGATGATCCTGCCTTTTTCGCCCTCTATCAACATCACGATCACCCCTTTCGGAGGAGGTTGTTGTCCTTCTAATTTTCGGGGCATGGGCTTGAATGCGGAAACATCCATCCCATCTTCCAACGAAGCCGTCAAACAATCCTTAAACAAACGTGGCCCCAAGCCACTCACAAATCACGTGTGCCGATCTCCCATGTCGGCCACCGTAGTTCGGGGCATATCTAGCCAAAGAATTAAATTGAAGGCTATACTCCCGGGCACTCATACTCCCTTGCTTCAAATTTAAAAATCTATACGCTCTAACTCGACGAACCTCGGGTGGTAAATAGTGGCGAATGAAAGCATCTACGAATTCTTGCCAAACGGGAGGAGGCGCATTCTCTCTTCTCGACACTAACCAATTATTGTACCATAAGACTGCCACATCCCGGAGTCTATATGATGCCAACTCCATGGATTTGGTTTCGGAGGCATGAATAATCCGCAATGTTCTCAACATCTCATCAATAAAGCCTTGCGGATCTTTATCCGGCTTTGACCCGAAAAACTCCGGAGGATTCAAACTCATGAAGTCACGGGCTCTGGTACTAGTTGACCGATCACTTGGGCCGGCATTTTGCCGCTGTGCCTGAGTGGCAACTAACTGCGTCAGTAAATGAATGGCCTCGGTCACTTGTTGACCCGAAGAACGGTGGAGGAACCGGAGGCATGGGGGTGAGCCGGAGCCGAAGTCTCCTTTCGCTCTTCTCGTAAAGCGGAGTAGTGGAGGCATCGGAAATGGCCGAGCCCGCCGGTGTGATTCACCCTCATCTACATTCATTGGCGCTCTCTTTCCCTCGCCCGCCTTTCATCGTGCCCCCGTCTTCCGCAGGCGGTTTAGCTTTTCCTTTTGGCGGTATTTCCGAAATCACAACACACTATTATGAGGATTAAATCTTATACACGGTTCAATCGCACGATCTCATAAGAAGAAAGATGGTCATTTTTCCTAAAAAAAATGCCCGCAGCCTCTTATTTATTAGAATAAGGTGCAACACACCATAAACAAGACTCTACTAGACACGGCTCGTAGACACTTCTAGGACCGAATCGCTCCGATACCACTTTTGTCCACGACCCGACTACGGGCCATGACGGTATCCGGGCTAACCACCGAACACCGCTCATCCGTTACCTCATCTCGCTCTCATTCATAATATATACACTCATAATCATAGAAACTATTTGCATTTGAAACATATTTACTTTATATACATAAGCCCTTCCCATTATCAAAATAATACATATACATGCATATACATGAAAGACTGTGAGACCATACTACCCACACTGCGTATCTACGAGCCTCTACTAGAGTGCTGAACATAGGGACGGGACAGGACCCCGTCATGCCCAAAACATGTATATACCAAAAGAATAAATCAATAGCACCTAATCAGCTAATAGCTCCTGGTGGATCACCTCCTCGTTACCTCCGTGGCCACGAACACGGCGTCCAAAGAAAACGAACGTCGGCACAAATATCAGACCGAGATATAAGGCATAAACAATAATGAAACATCAATGAAATGAGGAGGCATCAAATGAGGAGCAATCTGGAATCGATCGAATCATAAAAGAAATAATAAATGCGGCTTACCTCATCGTCATAATCATCATCATGTCATATATGCATAAATGTATAGTTCGCTCTCCCGACCATTATAGGTACGGTGTGATAATCAATAACATTAGCTCGCGTCCAAAGCTTCCACCGTCCGAGGTACCATCGCATGCCGCCCGACAGTGGTGTCCGCCCACGCCCGGCATGGTATACCATTCGCCTTGGCGGGATTGCCCTACCAGCATAGGCGCGGTGTGATATCATTATATGCTCATCATAATATACTTATCATAACTTATCATAATGCATGCATGAAAACTCAAAGACAGTTAAGCTTTATCGGGGTGACATAAGGTCGTGAACCCCCGGTTCCATTATGCAGCATTCATAACATTCTGCCTCACCTTGAAGGAACGAGCATAAGGTGAGTGTATATAATGATCAACATTAATAGATTATAGATGGCTTCATTAGCCTTATAGGAACATCACGTCATAGCTCTAGAATCTTTAGACTTTAGCTTATCATCAACATAATCGTACTCATAGTGTATCTCTTATTTCACATAGCTATGCATGAACAAGGACTCTTAGTTTTCTTGAAGATTGGAGATTCATGAAGAAGGAGGAAATTCATGCCATAAGATTCATGCCTTAGAAAGAAAGGACTAGCCTCACATACCTTCGTCGTTTAACTATTCTATCGCTTGCTCGTTCTCCTTTAATGCACTCGTTCTACCTTCAAGAGAATTCGTGTCGACATTAGCTAAGCAATTATAAGAACGTACTTACTAAAGCTAGAGAAAATTAGGTAGCATTTCCTTTGTTTATACGACTTCCTCCATATTCCATATCAACTCCCAAACATTTATAACAACCATCACAATATCATAAACAACAATCATCATTCAATTGCATTGCCCACATTCCACAATTTCACTCCAAATTCTCCATAATCATGACCAAAGTTCACTATCTTGTTCTTTCACATACAATACTTATTCCATGTTCTAAATGTCCTTTATAATCTATTCATAATCACGTCATATCCATTTTCATGATTCATTCCCAACTACTACTCAACAATGATACTATTCACACATTTATGACCCATTTTCTATATTCTAGTACAATCCAAGTGTTTCAACCTATCAATACTTCAAACCACATGAGAAGATCATGAAACTTACCTTAGATAGCGTAGAAACAAGTCTTGAGTGGAAATACTCTTCTAGCACCAAAACCCTATTTCACTTCTCTTGGGATTTCTTGGTTTAGATGACTTTAATGGGTTTCACACTCTTGATTCTTGTTGGTTTGATGAAGTTGATCATCAATTTCCTTTGTGTTCTTGTGGATGAAGTGTAGCGAATGTTCTAGAGGTTTCTTGAGTTGTGGAGATTGTTATATCCCGTATTTTGTACCTTGGGATAATCCGAGTTAATCATGATAAGTTAAGGACAAGGTTGTAATTTCTCCTGATTTTGTTAAAAGTGCATAAGTTGCATATTCATATTTTTATTGGTATGGAGTGTTAAGGGTAAACTTGGAATAAGGGAGATTTGGGGTTAAAAGTGAATTAAGGAAAGTTAAGCATTTCATGAAAATTAAGGGCTAGAAGTGAAATTGTGGAAACTTAATATTTCATGAAAATGGCCATATGTGGCCATGTGTGGGATGTGGGCCATAGCCCACATGTGTTAATTATATAAGTAGCAAAAGATGACTAATTAAGTCATCTTCATCATTTAGCACCCTAAAAAATTCAAGAAGCATGGAGAAAGAACAAGAGGCCATTCGGCCATGGGAGAAAAAAAGAAGACAAAAAATTCTTCTTCAAAAAAATTATTTTCTTCTAGGTTTTCAACTAATTGGAGGGTCCTCTACAACATGGGAGTAGTTGTTGGAACAAGCAAAGTGCTCATTCTTGCAAGAACAAGCCTAGCCGAGGAAGAAGTTGGGTGAAGAAGGTAAGGTTTAACCTTCATTTTTATATGTTATGCATGGTTTGTACAAGTTGTGGTAAGTGGAAATAGATGAAAATCATGAAATTTGTACATGTTGATGTTCGTCGTATGGGGGTCACGTTTTGGTAGGTTATGGCGAATTGATTTTACTTAGTATTTTGGTTGTTGTTGTCATGGATTATGTAATGAGAATGAAGGTATTGAATGGTTCAAATTAAAGTTGTAATTGTTGTGTGTGTGGCCGTGTATGTGGGGTATAGTGTAGAAGTGAAGGACTAATTCTATTTAATATGTTTTGGTTGTTGTTTTTTGTGAATTTCGTGATGTAAAATGAAGGTTTCATGATCCAAGTTGAGGTTGTAATCGTCACGGGCTGTTTTTAGAAGCTTGTGGAATTTTAATGTAGTTTCTATAATTGTGAGAATTATGTTGTTAATCGTGTGTGATTGTTGGTGTAGTTGATGAATTTGGAAGGAAGAAATGTATTGTTGATTGTTTTCTTGAACTTGGAGGGTTTCGGATTGTTTGGTGTATTGGATGGGCTGATTTGAATATTTTGTGGTTTGTCCGAAGTGTTCTTGAATCTTGTTTAAATGGTTTGGATTAGTACTTGAACGTATGAATATTGATGTTGGTTTGATCGTATGCGTTGATTTGAATGAAAATGGAATATCGTCGAATTGTATAGAAAGGAGTTACTAATTTTAATGCGTTTTTGAATTCATTATTGATGTTGTTGGAATGGTTGTTGGTATTGTTGTTGGTAATATGGTCGAGTTGAATTCTGGGGCATTGAACTTATATGGAAAATGCCGCCCAAATTTCAGAGAATAAAGTGCTAGTTTGGGAATTGAATGTCTAAATGCCTTTAGTTAATGTTGGTATTTAATGGTGTGTTGTAGATTTTGAGAAGCCGAGACGTAAGTTTGGATTAGCTTGAGAAGTTTGGACGAGGTATGTAAAAGCTTGTCCTTCTTTCTTTCGCATGTCCTAGGTGCAAGTAAGTTATGATATGTTATGAGCTTTGGGGTAATTCTATTCGTAAATCCGAGCATGTTTATGATTCATATTTGCTTCTTGATGTTGGTATCCTTATATGGTCAAGCTATGGTTTATATGTCTTTGTACGATTGGTTTTCAAAACGTTCACAAAAGTTTTGTGTTCGAAAAGTTCTCAGAACTACGAACGTCCGTAACTTTCATAGATTTAACCGAATGGCTTTGATATGCTCGTAAATGATTCCGTAACGTATAATGGCTTTAACTTCCATAGGCGGCCCGGATTGGGTTGACGCTCGTCCGTGGGTCCCGCGACTTTCCTTTGTATAGTTCCTCGACGATTTTTTGAAAGAACGTAATATGACTATTTTTCCGACCCCCCGAGTATGATTATATGCTTATCCGTCGAGTCCGAAATGATGATTCTTATACTTATGATTCCGATACATAACTATGGTTTTCGAAGTTGGTACGACATGTTCCCCAGTGATATTCGGAAGAAAACCCCGATTTGACTATTGTCTTAGTTTTGAACAGTTCGCTTTGATTATTCCATTGAGTCCGTAATAATGATTTATGTGCATATGGTTTCTCACTACTCGCTCGTGCACCTCAACGATTCTATCCACCGAGTCCCGAGCCGGTATGTATTCGTGCACGTACTATTGCATTGTTCACCGAGTCCCCGTCGTAAGGGTCGGGTACGGTATATATGTATATATGATGATCTGATGGTATGGGGATGGTGGCCAAGATGGCATATGATGATTCTATCCACCGAGTCCCGAAAGGGCCGGGTACGTTATTCACCGAGTCCCTCACTAGAGGGCCGGGTACGTATATATATATATATATATATATATATATATATATATATATATATATATATATATATATGATGATATGATGACATGATGATATGATGATATGATGGCATGATGATTTTTACTTACCGAGTCCCTCACTAGTAGGCGGGTACGGTATATATATACGATTATATGATGGCTATGCATTATGATTATATGATCTCATTCACCGAGTCCCTCACCGGGAGGGCCGGTACGATGTATATATGATGATATGATGATACGATATTGACACGCATGATATATGATTCAAAGGCAAGTCTTACGGATTTTCGGATCTTGTACTTGTTTCCGTAATCCCTACTCCGGCTATGATTACGTTTAATGTATTTCATGCTTTACATGCTCGCATATATTCGCATCGACCCCCTTTCTTCGGGGGCTGCGTTTCATGCCGCGTGTGTACGTACGTACGAGCAGATGATGTTAGAAGCAGGATGTTCCACCGGATTGGCGAGCTCCATTTCTTTCCTGAGTGTTCGATGCGCAGTACTTTTGTTACGGTATCCTGAGCTATGTTAGAGACTTTGCGACAAAGCTGTCGCGTGTATGATATGTTAGTTTTGTAGTCGGCCCGTAAGTTTCGACGTATTATTATGCGTCGTGTTACAAGTTTCATATGTATCTGCATTTTCCTTGATTTGAAAAGATGAAAAGCATGTTTGATTTTCGAAAAACTTTCATTACGTATGTATGTTATGATTTAGGGGCCCAAGATGATTATGAGTATAACGAAAGTCACGGTTCGCTCGGCCCTAAGTAAGGGTCGGGTGCCCATCACGCCCTATCGAAAATTAGGGTGTGACAGAGATGAAAGATGAAATGAATTAAAATAAAGGAGAGGACCCTTATATCATTTAAGTTCAGACCCGACCAGAACATACGAACCAACATACGGTCCGTATATTTTTCATTATCCGTATGTCTGGACCGTATGTTTGGTCCAGGTATGGCGCGTGCGTCGGGTTGAACCTACGGCTGGACATACGGTCCGTGTATTTTATACGGCCAGTATGTCTGGCCGTATGTTGCCCAGCTTTCCGAGACTTGTTCTCGTCGACTCGTCTGATCTCCGATCCTTATGGAGCCTTCTTAACACTTGTTTAACACCTCAATACCAATCTAAGGGACGTTATAACTCTTTCTCAAAGCATCATTAAAACATCATTAACTCGATACTCGTAATTCTTGTCCGACACACGACATATGACTTGTTTTCCTTAACAACTTTCTCTCCTTAACTTAAATGTCTTTGAAACCTCGTTTAGGGTCATCAAATACTATTCCTTACTTATCAAAACATCGTATACGCCTTACCCTTCGTCAGCCTATTCACTGTACGTTAACTGAAATTTTCCAAGGTGTAACATGTGATTACTTGATTATGATATCGTGGGTGTATTATGGATGTTTGGGAGTTATTTTGTGATATGGTGGAAGTCAACGAAATAGGGGAAATGCTGCCCAATTTTCATTAGATCATGAATTACTCTAGTTTGAATTTAAGAGTGTCATTAAGGCTTAACTATGATATGAATCCTTCTAATGTAGATTGTTCAAGATTCGACGGTGAACATTAATTAGTTAAGAAGACAAAAAGGTATGTAAAGCTAACCCTTCTTTCATTAAGGCATGGTTCTTTTGCCATATATCCTTTCATGAGTTCCATAATGTCTTCCAAACGATTCTATCTCTAAAGCTACTAAAGCTCATGATCCTCGATACTTTCATGATTCTATTGTATTCCTTATATGATAGTTGATTCTCCAAGGATAGACGTAACAAAAACGATGATGGTAATGGTGTTGATGATACTTATGGGCTCTTATGTATACGTGTCTAAGTATGTATGACTATTATGTAACACCGAGCTTATATGGCCGGGTATGATACCTATTGCGCGCACACCACTGCAGTTGGGTACGGACAACGCTGAGCCTTGGTAGGGCCAGGTATGTATACTTACCGAGCCTTGTTATGGCCAGGTATGTGAACCACCGAACCTTCATGGTTGGGTATGATATGTATATGATATGGATACGAGTATGATTATGAATACGGATATATATATATATATATGTATGTGTGTATGTATGTACATGAGTAAGCATTAGAAATGGAAGGTCCCTATTAAAGACAAGTAAGTAGATATGATGAAGGCCACTAGAGGTATAAATGACTCTATTACCTCCTGATTCTCCCATCTTATGTTAATTTCGTGTCGTCTATTATGCTTCACTATGATATTGATCATGCTTTGCATACTCAAGACATTATTCGTACCGACGTCCTTTTGTTTTGCGGCCGCCGCGTCATGCCCGGCAGTGGATAGGGAGACAAAGCTTGATCCATAGATTTCTTTTCGTGACCGCAGTAGAGCTCCATTTCATCCGAGTTGCGCGCCTTTTGGTATTATCCTTTTGTGTACATACATATGGGCATGGCAGGGTCCTGTCCCGCCTATATGATGATACATACTCTTCTTAGAGGCTCGTAGACAGTCGTGTATGGTTAGATGTCTTGTACCCTTGTCAGCTCATATTTTGTATCTCATTTTGATAGCCTCGTCGGCTTGTGTATATGGATATGGGCCTTGTTATTGATGATGATATAAATGGGATTAGCACTATTGATGTATGTAAATTATGAGTAAGCCATGTGGCTCACCTAGGTGTAAATGTGAAAGTACAATAAGAGGTGCTCGGGTGGGTTAGCACCGGGTGCCTGTCATGGCCCTCCGGTTGGGTCGTGATAGAACCCCCAGTGGGAAAAGATTCGAGGTCCCGTCTGTCTGTTGGGCAAAGATCCGGGAAGGGTGGCACTTAGATTTCGCGAGTCACACTGGGTTGTGCTACCGAGATGTCGATATTTCCGTCTGTTCATGTGTACACAGCATTTGCATGGCATTGCATTGCATCCATATATTTTTGCAGTGCATTGCACCATGGTTTACTTTGAGATGTGTTGGTGTTGTACTTGTGATGATTGGATTCGGAAATGATCTATTACGACTTGGCACATTTGGGATTAGATACTCTATTTAGGCGATGACGCATACTTGGCTTCGATTATGTTTGATTTATACTTGTTAGTTTATCTGTCTATTTGGCTTTATTATCTGAATTGTGTTAGATATGCTTAGTCGGCCGTTGATGCCTACCAGTACTGTTGTTTTGTACTGACCTGCACTTGCTGCATTCCTTTATGAATGCATAGTATCAGGTTGGATCTGCTTCCGGTACCCGTGGCTGATAGTCGCTTCAGCATTATCTTCGAGTTTCCGGGGTGAGCATGGTCATTCGCTGCCTTGAAGACTTTTCTATCATTATGTCTTAATCCTATTCAGAGACATAGATAATTTTATGTATTATTATTCCAGACATGTATTTATTCCTTTAGATGCTCTCATATTATTCAGACTAGACCCTGGGGGTATTACTATTATTCCGCAGTATTCTACCATATATATATATTATCGTGAGACTTACGTATTTATTCTATTCTGTTGCTCGATTTAATTATTGATGTCTTTATTTATCATTGGGTTAAAGGTTCGCTTACCGAGGTGGGAAAGGTAAGTGCCCACATGGCTTATGCCAAAATGGGTCGTGACACTCCCCTGTCTCTACCACGACCACGGCCTCTGGCCTGGCCTCCTCCGTGAGTTGCGGCCCCAGCGGCCTGACCTCCACCGCGAGCTGCGGCCTCAGCGGCCGGCGCAGGTGGCTCATTTGCTGCTGCTGCCGCACGAGTCCTCACCATCTGTGAGAGAATAGAAAGCAAAGTCAGTTACCAGTTTGAATCATCCAGATACCAATTGGAATCAAGTAGCACGAAAGAAAGAAAGAAATTGAATTTTTCCTAGTGTCACATAGCCTCTCGAAGATAAGTACAGACGTCTCCGAACCAATCCGCAAGACTCTATTAGACATGCCCTTGTACAACGAGATCGACGAAACTAGGGCTGTGATACCAACTTTGTCACGACCCAAACAGCCGTGAGTGGCACCCACCCAAATCCCCTAGTGGGCGAACCATCTACTTAACCAACCATCCAAACCATTATCACATTACTTAGCCAATTTTAAATCATTCAAAGATATAACAATATAAATATCTCTAAAAGTCTAGTCATGCCATAAATGAATAAAATCTACGGAAGTCTAAACTATTACAACCCCAAAATCCGAAAGTCATCGTACAAGGACTCTAACATAACTGTCTAAGAAAGAACCACTGTCTAAAAATAACATAAATGTCTAAAATGAAATAGACATCTAAAATAGGAAAGATCTTCAGGCGGCCTGGCATGGATAATAGCTCACCCTCGAATCTTTCGGAAACTGGCCTCAATGCTAAATATGAGGTCTCGTAGAAGTCTCTGGATCACGTTCTGCACTCAAAGAATGCAGCAAGGTAGTATCAGTACAAACACTATATACTGTTAGATATCATAGACCGACTAAGATTAGTATCACGCATATAATCAAAAAATTAATAAAATAGACAGATAGGCACAACAGTACATAACCTCAAGAAACTATCAACAGAAATCATCCAACACCGAAATATCAGCCAACACAGGGATAAGATAATCCACACAAGTAGAAATCAATAAGAGTAACTCAACCCATGTAATCACCAAACACAATCGTAAATCACAATTTTTCTCAACTCTGACATACATCCGTACACACATGCTAAATGGTAGTGTTTGACCCATTAGCCATGACCTGCAGGGGACCTATGGTGTCAATGTACCCTCGCTCTGGAATCTTACCTCGGATCACGAGTCTTTAACTTAGGCCATATCTTCACCCCCTGTCAAATGTGCCTTTTCATAATTATTATATCTTTCTCATTACAATGTATTTTCGTTCCACAAACAAACAAGTAATGGGAACAATCAATAAATCAATATCAAGGAACACAAGTCACCATGTCACAAGTCATATCAAGACTCAACAATCAATAACATGAATAAGGGGCTTCTCCAAGTCAACAAGAAGAGTATTTATGAACCCCTTCTTTATCATTTCATATCAGTTCATCACACAATTAATCAATCAATATCAAGCTATAGGAATTATCAACCACACTTTATGTCTGAAGCCCCAATCATGCTTCTCCTATCAATTTCGTAATACATACAATCAACTAATCAAAGTCTAACTCAAGTAGACCGTAACCTACCTCAAAGCAGAACTGGAACAATGTAATCGCTCCGTGATAGCTTTCCCCTTTCACAAAGCTTCCGAACATTCAAAGTCTAGAAATATAGAACTATATGAGTATTCAAATCATTTACTCAACAATACACCACTTTGGGGAAAAGAACCCAACTACTTCTACCCATTTTCGAGCAGGTTTTTTTGCCACGGTTATCATCTTTATGAAACCCTAGATCTTATTCAACAAGTCCCATCATTAATAAAGAAGTTCTCACCCTAGGAAGTGGAAAGCTATCCTTCTAGATGATTAAACAGCGATAAATTCAACCACCCATTCATTAATCAAGGGATTACCTAGGTTCCTAAACTTGGAATGGATGGCGGAGATTCCTATGAAAATAGGAAACTTATATTTCACCATCATAGGTACTCAAGATATTGTGTCTGGAGCTTATAGACCTCTCTTCACTTTCTAGCGGGGCATTCGGGATCGGGCGGAGGCCAACAATCAGTAGGGTTTTTTTTTCATTGTTCCCAGGGATTTTTTGGTTTTCTTAAGCTCTAGGATTTTAGCCCTTTCATTCACCATTAATGGACCTTTAACTACTTATGGAATCTATCATGATGATGGAATTGACAAAGTCAAGGGTTAAGACTTACCTTCCAAGCGCACTTTAGCGCTAGCCTTAAATTTTCGCCTCAACAGTTCTTGGAAACTGTTTTGGTGTTATGTGGGGAATGTGTTTGGAATAAAGAATATAAAACACGAATTCTGCATCCCGTCGACCACTGCAGCGGTCTCGCTGGAGTAGAAAAGCTCCCGCTACGGCGGACCTCATTAAAGTCCCGCCTCCCACTGCGGCGACCCCCAACCCGCTACGACGGACCTGTTGTAGTGGTCCATCACCCGCTGCAGCGATCCATCTTCACCAGTAGCTTAGGTTTTTGCACCAGTTTTCATCCAAAAATCCCAACACCAATCCAAGGTCCTACAGACATAATAAACAAAACATGCACTGACACACAAAATCACGCTACGGACTCACCTGCGGCCTCGAAATTTCCAACGGAGGTCTAGTTTTCTAAGTCAACCCCCATAACAACCTAGGGGGTTATTACACTTCACAGAGTCATTTTAGGGGAGCATTCAAAGGTCTAGTTCATCCATTAAATTAAATTAAATGTCATTTTAACCTATATAAGTGCAGTTTTAGATCTAGGCAAGTTTAAACAAACTCCTATGCAAATCAACATCAAGGTCTAACAATAGTGACATACAAGTTGCACTTAAACTCTCCAAAGCAAAACCCACCTTTGAAGTGTTAGCTACATCAACCAGAGACCAGTTTCATACATACTTAGACATGGTTACATGCTATCAGGTACCGGACAGTAACTCTAAATCATGTATAGATCAAGTAAACCAACAAACAGGCTATTCAAATACAAGAATTTTCTAACAACAGTTTTGACTTAAACAGGATACCAAAGTTGGCACAATATTCATCAAACCACTCACTCACATAGTTAAATAGACTCCAAATGAACAGGACCTCATGAGAAAACAGGAACAACATGTTCTTTCATACATCTCTGAACTTATAAAACATACAAATCCAAATAGGATCATACATCTAACATATACAGGCTGAGTTGACTCATTATTATCACTCAATTAATCAAACATGTGGCTAAACTTAGATAATTTAAGTAGCAGGACTATAAATCATATATAAGAGACTACTGTAGGCCACACACTATTCATTTTTAGACCACACAGTAGGAATTTAAGGATAACATGACTAATCACAGTTCATAATGCTAAACTAACAGATAAACAGACACATACTTAACTAAAATTTTAATTAATAAACACGCTAAATACATAATTGAACTAATCTAAACACACAATTAACAGACAATTCATATCTAAGAAAATTACAAGAAATTAAAAGGGGAGAAGATTACCTCTTTTGAGTGCAGCCTAGGTCGAGATTTGAACTTGGAAGAATTTGTTGCCTCCTTAATCCCCAACACTCAGCCACAAACTCACACAAGAATAGAAAAAATATTTTAAAATTAAGATTAACTCGAACTATTAAAGTCTTTAAAAGCAAAAGCTCAAAAACTTAAGTATTTCGAGTATACAAGTTATATTTCAATTGCAAGGTGTGTCAATAGTGAAAATTGGGGTTCCTATTTATAGAACCCCAAAATCCCCAACCCTAGACTTCGAATCGATGTGGGACAAACCCAAATTTGTGAGAATCAAGTCTCACTTTGAGTATCAATGGTCCAGATTTGAGCATATCAACGGATAAAGGGTCAGATTTAAACTAAATAGGTCAATCCTCTTGGTTCCTCACGAACCAATGAAAATCAAGAATTCAAAATCACAACACAACAAAGATAATTAAATAATTTCAGTCAATCGACCGTTGTAAAGCAGAAAAAATAAAAATAAAAAAGTAAAGAAATACCTTGTTTGGTGGTGTATCAACGGAGGGAGAGTAAGACATTAATTGCTTTACCTCAAATGGTCGAGCAAAAACTGTGTAAAGTAAAAGCACACTGTGCCATGGCTATTTTTGGGATGATGACGATGAGAGAGAAAGAGGTTGGGCCACGGCGGCACTAGGGTTTGAGAGGAAAACCCTCATTTCAACCCTTAAGGCGTTGTGCGGTTGTTGAAACGCAAAAAATGAAGAGGGTGTAGGGCTTTTTGCCCCTCTTAACATTGTACTAGGCCGGGTCGGTCCTTAATGGACTGAGCCTGGTCCAGTTTTAAGAGAAAATAAGGGGGCCTACATATATGTGTATATATATATATACGCGTATATACGCGATAAACGCATGTATACTCGCATATATATGTGTGTATATATATATATATATATATATATATATATGAAAGTAATTTGACACTAACTTAATAAATGACTACAATTAAGAAAGTCAATCAATTGGCCACTCCAAATGTGGTCAAAACATAAGTAATTAACCAATTAAGCCATTAGTAATTATGATCTAAAATTACAAACGTAGCCTTAATTGAATTTGTCCTATCAAATATTAAAAACTAATTAGGCGTTAATGACTGCGATTGAACTTCAACTATGAGTTTGGTTGTTTCAGCTACAGCCAGAGTTAAACTAATTCAACAATTAAGGGCTAGTTTTGCAATAATGACCTGTCACGACCCAACCAAAGGGTCATGACGGAGCACCCGGTGCTAACCCACCCGGGCACCTCTTATCGTACACTCACATTCACATCTAGGTGGACCACATAACTTATTCATAATTTCTATACTTCAATAATATTAATCTCGTTGGGCAATAACTCATTTATATCATCATCGACAACAATGCCCATATCCATGTACACAAGTTGACGAGGCTATCAAAATGATATACAAAATATGAGCCAACAAGGCTAAAGAGACATCTACCCATATACACTGTCTACGAGCCTCTAAAAAGAGTATGTAGCATCATATAGGCGGGACAGGACCCCGCCATGCCCATATGTATGTACACAAAAGAATAATACCCAAAAGTTGTAGCTCCGAATGAAATGGAGCTCCTCTATGTAGTCCCTGAATAAGAAATCTATGGATCAAGCCTGTCTCTCTGTCCACCTGCGGGCATGACGCAGCGTCCACAGACAAAAGGATGTCAGTACGAATAATGTACTGAGTATGTAAAGCATAATCAACATCATAATAGGAGCATAAGAAATAACGTAAGAAGTAGCATAAGACATAGCATAAGATAGGCGAATCAGGGGGTAATAGAGCCATTTGTACCTCTATTGGTCATCATCATATTTATTTACTTATCTTTCATAGGGACCTCCCGTTTCCAATATATATATATATACACTCGTATTTGTATCATACCCGACCATGAAGGTTCGGTGGTTCACATACCTGGCCATGACAATGCTCGGTGTTATCCCGTTTCCAATGCTTACTCATGACTATATATATATATATATATATATATATATATACTCGTATTTGTATCATACCTGACCATGAAGGTTCGCGTTGGTTCACATACCCGGCCATGACAATGCTCGGTGTTATACATACCTGGCCCTACTAAGGCTCAGTGTCATCCATACCCAACTGCAGAGGTACGCACGCGTTAAGTATCATACCTGGCTATATAAGCTCGGTGTCAGATAATAGTCATACATACTTAGACACGTATATATAAAAGCTCATAAGTATCGTCAACTTCATTACCATCGTCATTTCCATTACATTTATCCTTAGAGCATCAACTATCATATAGGGGACGTAATAGTATCGTGAAAGTATCGAGAATCATGAGCTTTGGTAATCTTAGAGATAGAGTCATTTGGAAGACATTATGGAACTCATGAAAGGATATATATATATATATCAAAGGAACCATGCCTTAATAAAAGAAGGGTTAGCCTTACATACCTCTTCGTTTTCTTAACTACTTAACGTTCACCGTCGAAGCTTGAACAATCTACATTTAGAAGGATTCATACCATGATTAAGCTTTAATGACACTCTTAAATTCAAACTAGAATAATTCAAGATCTAATGAAAATTGAGCAGCATTTCCCCTATTTCATCAACTTCCACCATATTACAAAACAACTCCCAACAACCACAACAACATCCACAATATCATATTCAAGTAATCACATTCCATTAAGCCTCCAAAATTCATCCTTATGTTCAACTTATACCAATAACTTCACACCCATTTTAGCACATTTTCATACAATGCTTCCTCATCACTATTACTACCTTCCATAACAAGATTATATCCATATTATACTAAGAATCATGACTCAAGTTAGCTTACGACTCAAAAACATCATAAAAGTTACATTTAGCCCTCATTTTCTACTTCTTCTCTAACCCAAGTTCTTCAACAACCAAGCATTCATGATAATCATGAAATAAGTATGAAAACTAACCTTTTATCTCATCGGAGTGAGATTTGGATCACCTATTGACCTATGTGAAAACCCTAGCCTCAATATCCAAGAATCTCTTATGGTCTACTAACCCTAGGAAGCCTTCTAACACATGAACACTTTGATTCTTGCCTTTTGACCTTTGTTTTCTCTTGGATTGGGGTGGAATATGCTTGGAGAAGGGTTTTAAGCTCTCAAGACTTGTGGAAGATGAAAAATGAAATAAATGAACAAAGGCCATCTATTTATACAAAAAGTTAAAAATCTGCCCGATGGACTTATACGGTCCGTATAAGTGGACCGTATAACACCACCATGGAAAAGTCCCTCACTGATATAGGTCAAGTTATACGGACCCCCTTATACGGACCGTATAAGTGGTCGTATAACACCACCATGAAAATGACCCTTTCTGTGAAGGTCATGTTATACGGGCCCTCCTTATACAGACCGTATAAGTGGCCGTATAACTCCCAGTTATGCAAAACTTCCTCTCATCGATTCATTTGACTTCCAATCCTCGTGGAACTTTCTTGGCACTTACATAGTACTTCATTCACCATACAATAGGCCCATAGCAGCCTCTCAAGATATCACCAAATAATTATTAGCTCAATGATAGCAAAAACCTTTTTCGAATACGAATTATATTTAACTTCCTTCAACGAACTAAATTTCACATATTCGTACGACTTCAAAATCTTATGGTACGTACTTTAAGCTATCTAATACCTTCCTTAAATCTCGTAAAGATTTCATAATCACCTTAAGATCACATTAGCCTATCCACACGGCAATAAATCCGAAAATTTCTAAGGTGTAACATGATCTCAATTGATTTAAACCATGGACATTGGCTTTCAATTAAGGCCATAATTAAACAACAATTGATTATTTCAATTTTAGCCACTATTAATTACATAGTAAATAATTTTATGGAATTAACCACAATTAAACACTCAATTAATTATGATAAATTCTAATAAATTGAATATGCAAAATTAAGAATTGAGAGGTAAAATGATTAATTCATTTAATTAATCAGGTTCCTTGGATTAAACAGAATAAAAATACTTGCTAATTGATTTCTGATAATTTAAACAATTAAATAAATAATTGTTTTAAATAGTTCCCTTGGTTAAATTTAGCAAATATCATAATTATTGCCAAAAACTATGTAAATTAATTTCCAAATGATTCATAGCATTATAGAAGATATTTTTCCCAATATAATGGCAAAAAATATTAGTTAAATAATTTTATAAAATCATTTTGACTTGTAAAAAATACATATTTCACTCCGTTTAATATCCAGGAACTGTGGGTAATTAAAATAAATTATGGGAGGTCAAAAATTTGGTGTCAACAACTGAATAATCACAAATGCGGAATAAGTCTGACGTGTAAAAACATAGCCGGCATGGATAACATAAAATCCTGCTAAACACTGACTGACTATTGTTCTAGTCTATGAAGCCTCTAAAGATATGAATTATTGGAAAGAACCAGATTTTGATGACTTTCTTGATTTATGGACATTCTACTCTTAATTTCTTAAGTGATTATAAACTGTATAATTAATAGTGAGTATCGGAAGGACCAACCCTCGTCATCGCTTCGGTTTAGGGTCGGTTAACGATACTGCTGAGTACATGTGTTTTCCCGTACTTACCCTACACTTGAGTAGTGGACGAGTTCCTGCCGACTGTTGAGGCATAGCTTTGTAGTTTTCAGGGTGAGCTACTGGTTGTTCCGCGACACTAGACTCCATCCCTATCTTAGTTTTCTGTCTTTATCTTTCAGAGAGTATTTGTAGTATTCGGACATATATTCTGGATTTAGTAGCTCTTGTACTTATGACTTCCACGTTTTGAAGAGATGTATGTCTTAGACTTCCTTATATTATGAGTTATGAGACTTGTTCTTGACTTATGGGTTTTTCCTTTAAATTCTATTTTTAATTTATATTGAAAGACTTTAGCTTTTACTTGGGTTCAATATGGGTTAGTATAGGTGCCCTCGTGGCCATTTAGGACTTTAGGTCTTGACAAGCAAGGATTTTTCCATGTGAATATTCTTGTGTTGATTCTGTATTCTACCGCAATACCTTTTTATGCAAATTAATCTAAGAATTAGATTCTTAAAATGAATAGGAGTAGCCCGATCCTAGCAGTTCTATAGCCCGATCCTAACAATTCTTACTCTTCTTCTGAGTTTTGGTAGTTTCCTATTAGAGTGATTAATGTGTGTGGAGATTGGAAATTCTGAGAATCTGTCTCTTTTGATATCCTCGGTGACTATGTCTCTGACGTTGACTAGATCCTTTTGTAGAGCCTCTTTTTCACAAGTTCTTCATTGAAGGCAGTGCATGTGCCTTCTAGTTCTTTCTTCAGGTTTTTCTCAAGAATTCGTAAGATGAGTTGAACATTTGATAGGGACTAATATTTCCTTATTTATTTCAGTCTCATGATCTATGGTGACGATCTGTTTCTTTGAATAGGCTGATCCTTCTTTTACGTTCTCCTTCCCTTTTGTCAGTTTCTGGTGGTCTTTTTTGGCTCTAGAGTGATTTGGAAAAGGTTCCCTTTCTTCAGCGGATATGTTTTCAAGGGCTTCTCTTACTATACGAGCCATGTATATTAGCTTTCTTCTGGAGTATGTCTAAACTGCTTCCTTGATTTTTTTATAAGTCTGCTTCTATCTCTTCATCTTCTGAGGCTGATTGAGCATTGATAGTAATTTTTGTATAGTTGTCCTGACGTTTTGATTTAGGTCTCAATAGTTACCGTGTAGAGTGTCCCATATATGCTTAGTAGTGACACATGAGAGTTGGCTGAACTCATTAGGTCCTATGCTGCAGATGAGGATCCTCATTACTTTGACATCTAATTGAGCATTGAGCTTTTGCTTACTTTTATTTCAACTGCTTTTTGAGCTTAAGCTTTTACTGATGAAGTTAGCATATCATACTATAATCATTTGCTCTTTCTGGTTAGTGTTAAGTTTGGGTTCGGATATGCACCCATCTATTCTCATTGGGTTCTTGACGGAATATTTGACCCTTCATATACGTCAAAATCGATGACCTATAGCCTTTATTATAGAAGCTATATGGTAATTGAAAGTCCAGGAAGTTGAAAAGGGATCTTCGAACAACCCAACGTACAAGATGTTGGGATAACAAATAAGGAATCAGTAGCAACCTTATAGATAAAAAGAGAATAATTTTTTTCTTTCTTCTCAAGTACCGCTGTTACGGTTCACTTTTACGCGAGTGCATAAAAGCTACTAAGAGGTTGTGACTCTATTCAGATTTTTATATTTTTTAGAGTCGCCACCTAATTTATAAGGGAAATAGAAAAACCAAGTTAAAAGGGTTTAGTCAAACAAGAGGTAGATTCTTTTAAACCAAAGTTCGGTGTAAAGGTTCTGGTGATCCCCTAGGGAAGGTTTTAAGCACCCTTGTATTAAGGATCCGTAGAGTACAGTTGACCTACGAGCTTCAATGTGTGATTAATTGTGATTATTTGCTAAAAATATTTTGTTTCTTGCAAAAATGTCATGTCAATATCATAACTCCATCTATTTTGATAAAAAAATCATTTATTTGATAAAAGAGTTGGGTTTTCCCTTTATAATAAGTATAAAGTTTTAAGGTCATTCCATTTCCAAACCAAGGAACACTTAAAATTTCTCTTAAGTAGAGTCAAACTTAATTTGGTTCCAATGTTTATGCCTTTAATCCTTTATAAATTTATTGAGAAAAATTTGAGTATATTTCCTTTATAAATATATCATAGGTTCACAATTATATAAAAGAGTTTTAGCAATTTATTTTATCTTAGTCCGGTCAACCATACTCTACTTTTAAACCTTTAGCCCAAAATAAGATTTAAGTTTATTTCCTTTAGTTTATTTGACTTAAGGTTTGGGCTTGGGCCCGAATGATTTTAAACAACCTTATGTTTTTTAAATCAATTTTTTACCACTTTTGAAATCGGTTTGGTTTTCTTTATGTCCCAAAATCAGTCCAGATTTCAATTTTCCCACAAATAAGGTCCGAAAAAGTTTTCCTTCTTTTTATACCCGAAAGTCATTTCCATTTTTTCAAAGATTTCACCAAAATCATTTAACACTTTTCATGCTTTTATTTCAATTTATCCGTGTTTGAAATTTTGAAAATTTCCTAATCATTCACACAACTTACCTAATTCTAACCATTGGGTTCCAATATTTACATAGCGTTTGTTTACATATACAAGTACATATACAAATTTATAAAATAAAAAGAAAGAAGATTAGGCTAGTGGGCCTATCGAAGCCCACTAGTAGTCATTTTTACCCATGGTGGGGCCTTCATTTGCATCGGACTCGATAAAAGAAAGCTATTGGGCCTCTGTCTGAACAGTGGTTTATGAAGAAATTTGCTCGAATGGCCCAGATACTTTCCATGCAAACCAAAGAGGGGAAAAAGAAGGATATGGTTAGAAAGTACCTAAACTTAGCAAATAATTTATCAAGAACTTAAAGGAAGAATAGTCACACGCACACACACTTAAAAAAGTAAACAAATGGGAGTAAGAAAGCCCAAATGCGATTTAGAACATACAAGATAAAAAGGGACAAGCCCAACTAAGATAACCTGAGGCAAGAGGTCCAAATCAGTGGTGAAGGAATATGTAAAGGAAGGCAGTCCTAAATTACTAACTCATCAATGTGCTTAAGCCAGAAACTCCGCAGATATTCCATCAATATACAAGATATACCACCCTATATACACCAAGGCACGTATAGGCTGTATATACCTTGTATATCCCATGCATATTATGCAGCAATAACACAGAACAAGGAAAGGGAGGGAAGAACAAAGGAGTCTCACATCAAATCTATATCAAATACACTAGATATACATATGGCATGACATACTTGACACACATTTGATTCATATATTCATCAAAAAGAGATTCCAAAATACCCTCCGTACATAACAATGGCACACAGTGGTCCACATACTAAAGCTATAGCCTCATATATATAACATACCCTTTAACGTGACTTATGTCAATACTCAGTGACATAGAAAACTAGTATTTCGATGGTTCGAAACTTCATACAACCCAACAGTGTGCCTACGCCATCATAAAATGAACAGAATAAGAAGGGGAACTTCTTAAAAGCTTATGTCAACATGGTTCCATTCAACATACCCACGTAGGAGAAGAACAGAAAAAGGGAGATAGGGAGATGTCATAAAATCAAACAAGATGCAGTATGTCAATCAAATTAAATCAGTTTCACACATAGGTTCTCATATGTATAAGAAAGCTTAACATACTACTCCATTTTTTCACTTGTCATGGTGTTCAAAATCTAAAAAGGGAAAGACACATGTTGAAGGTTTAACACAAAGCAGGGAAAGGCATAAAGAACTCTATATGGTCAATATAAGCATGGACTTTGGCCTAGCATTTTAAACATGGCATACATATGGTGGGAAACATTGTATCATGATTCAAAGAGTTCCAAATGAACATCATACTGGTTTAAGGTACACAAAAACATGATATCATTTCCTCTTTCTAGTAGAAAGAAAACAAAATAAATGGTTTCAGGTTGTTATAATTGTCTTAAATGGCAAAACAATATAGCAGTGATATATTATAGCCTAGGCTGTCCCAAAGGGGCAACATCATTCTAATCCTTCAACAAGAACAGACATTCAAAACTCCAGCAAATAACAAGTTTGGCCTTTCTTAAGGTAGAAATAAAACCAAAAACCATATATCTTAACCACAAGTAGTCATGTTTATCACAATAACAAACTAAATGTTCTTTCAATAGGTCTCAATCTAAGCAGTCCATGTTACTATGTCATTAATAATATTATATTAGGCATAAATAACATTATAGGAGGTATTATAGGCTAATCTACTCATGGACAGGTAAAGTTTGAATACAGGTTACTATTAATCATGCTTGACTTTAAAAATAACATTTAAACGCAACTGAACATTCAACCAACAGGGCATACAAACCACTACATTAGCACATACTCTATTAACTAACAAGTAAAACCTAAATAGATATGCTAAACTACTACTAATAATAACAGAAACAGACTAATGACACAAAACTTAAGCTAAGCACAAACAAAAGACAACAAATGATGAACTAAACAACACAAAATAACTTAAAGGAAGAAAGATTACCTTTTGTAGTGGTAGCCAAGGTTGAGAATGGAGCAATGGGGAAGTCTTCTTCTCTTCCACCCCTCACAGCCACAAACCACAAATAAATCACAAGGATTTCAGCAAAAATAGACCAAATTTAAACTAAAAAGGGTTATGAGCAAATCAAAACCCTAAGTGTACTCGTATAAAGCAGTGTAAAATAAAAATGTGGTTCTTCCGAAAATTATACAAGTGTACATATGTGTGTGTTGAATGGTAGAAATTGGGGTTCTTTATATAGAACCCCCAAATTCTAGGGTTTGAGATCTCCACCGATGTGGGACTAAGAGTTTTGGGGGTGGGGGGTGGGGGAATCCCTCCAATTCATAGCAAACTAATCACAATCGAGCATTTGAAATCAATACAAGACAAGAGTAATTAAAGAAAATGCAAAAAAAAAAAAAAAAAAAAAAAAAAAAAAAAGCAAAAGGAGGGGCAACCTCACCTCTTTGAGGGTGGTTCTGCGGTGATAAGGGTAAGAGAGAGGTCAAAGCAATTAATGCTTTGCCTCTTTTGACTATGCACAAACCAAAGAAAAGCATAATACTCTGCACCGTTGCCATTTTGGTATGGTGATGATGAGAGAGAAAGAGAGAGGATACCAGGGCGGCGTTAGGGTTTTGACACCTTTGATTATACAGACACGTCTATGTGCCGTAGATGGGTCATTTGGTTTTAATGTTGAAGAGGGTTGGGCCGGGTCTTTGCCTTGTTGGGCTGGACCTGGCCTATTTTTAAAGGGTAAAAAACGTAAGTAGACAAGAATATAAAAATACTTACATATTGTTAACAGGTAAATGCAGTAAACATTTCGTAGCCGTTTAATTAAGAGTTCTATATTAAAGCAACTCCTATGTATAAGGAACCTTACGTTCCTATTTTTTTGCTAACATATTCCAAAACGGTTACATCTAGTCTTCATCCTTATTATTTTTTTTTTCTCTCTCAGGTAACCACTCAGGGTCAACATTACTGTTGACATCCTTATTAAATGCACATAAAAAATATACTAAGCATTAATAATATATATATATATATATATATATATATATATATATATATATATATATATATATATATACACACACACACACACACACACACACGGTTGTAGTTAAAAGCAAAATTTGATCTTATTTATATTGAATGAATGCATGATAAGTAATATTTTAAGTATATACACGGTTGTAGTTAAAAAAATATACAAAATATTGAGATTACACATGGTTGTAGTTCTTTTGATTATATAAATATCATGTAAGCAATATTTTGAAATTAAATTTATATTAGAAATAAACTTATACAAAATATATATCATGAATATGTGATTTCTTCTCAGAATCGCTTTTTATATCTTATATACATTTTATTATACCTTGTATGATAAATTTTAGACCTTGTATCATAAATTTTATGTACCTCGTATAATTTTGTTATATATTTTATACATTTTATGAAACCTTGTATACATCTCATATACCACGTATAGTTTAATTATACCTTGTATGATAAATTTTTATACCCCGTATAATTTTGTGTGTGCTCCAAATAATATTTATATATGCAGTTATACCTCATATGGTATTTATCTTTCGGATATGTTTTTTTGGAAACGTATTTGCTGGATTTTTTTTAATAATATTATTTTTTAAAAACTTTTAATAATTATTTTAACGTAAGTCAATCAATTTTTTTTTTCTAACATTAGCTTTGCCGAAATCCTTGAAAAATGAAACTTCAACAGCCCATACGGGAAAATGAAAATGAATAAGAAGATGTAGTAGCAGTCGAGGGGTGAGAAAGATAGATGTTTATCTGTTGAAGAAGAGAGATAAATGATATAATAGAGATGGGTTTATCCCTTAAAAAAAGGAAGATAAAATGATAATAAAGAATGAGTAAATATTATTGAATCCCTGATTTAAGGGATTCTATTTGGTATAATATTTTCCTAAATATGTCATAAAGGTATAAAATATGTTACTTTTGAAGAATTTTAAAAGTTGTGCTATTGATGTGCCTAATTCTAAAAGCTTGACTTATGGTGCAATTTTCTCATTTTTAAAAGGGAAGGATCTGACCCAATATGGCATATGCATACATGTACACATGTATACTCTCGTGTATATGCATATATACTTGTATATATATGTATATAGAACGGGTAAAACATGCGATCTTAACCAAATTGCCAAAACTACAACGTGACAATTAAATAGACATTTAAACTTATGGCCATATTAAAACTAATTTCCCAATTAATCCCTTATAAACACGGCCATAGGCATTTAAAAGGACCGATTATTGCAATTACAACCCCAATTGACCTTTAATCATACAATTGGCTATTTCAAGCATGACCACAATTAACACATAGCAATTAATTAGCTATTTCAATTATAGCCAAAATTAATACGTAACTAATTTATAGTCAATTTTTGGCAAATAATGCGAATGTGGCTAAATAAATTATAAAATTGAGATGCAATTGGTTATTTTATTTAATTAACCAATTTTCTTGAATTAACGGAGTAAAATACTTATCAATTTCATATTTTTAAACAATTGATTGGATAATTGTTTCAAACTATTTTGAATTAATTTTGATAAATATTTTAATATTTATGGAAAAATATGCTGAATACTTTAAATGACTTACAATATGTATTTGAAATTATTTTGCCAAATGAAATGGCAAAATATTATCGAAATAATTTTGTAAAAATCATTTTGGCTGGAAAAAAAATTCATAGTTCACCCCGTTTGAGATTCAAGAACTCAGGATAATTAAATAAAATTATTGGAGAGCCCAAATTAGGTGTCAACAACCGCAACGGTTGGGACTGATTATAGGTACCATCCATTCTTAACCTTGGCAAAACCTTCATCCATCATGTATAAACCGTACTGTCACGACCCAAATTTGAGGGTCATGATGGCACCTACACCCTTCGTGCAACTTATACCATCATACCCGGAATCATTTCCCTTCGGGCTTAAACACAACAATCTTACCTTTTCACCCGTCTCGCAGACCATCTCATATTTCATAAATGCCTCATCACAATGAATGTATAAATGTATATATGCATGGATAAGCACAAAATGCACGGTAACAAGTGTCAACAGAGGCATAAAGTAAGGAATGAATATGTACACCTCATGAATCACATAATAACACCTCAAGGTCAAGATTGATGCCACTTTCATATTATAAATGAGGTATAGTGTGAGGAATGCAAATTAAGTAGATAATCTTCCATGAATCAGTCAAACATGGCTATCATAGGCCAAATGAGCAACAACCATACCAACCTAAGTGGATTTATCACCACAACCAATGCCCGTAGGCCTAACATGCATTCCCCGACACAACATCCTAATAATGCAATAATTTCCCAAAATAGATACACCGGTACCCATTAAGTGTTCATCATAACCACTAAGCTAACCCTCTCTGTCTTAAGTCAGTGAACTCATCCCTCTTCATATCTCTCAAGCTACGGGGAACATGCTTCTTCAGAAATACCTGATAGAATCGAGTCCAAGTCAAAAGAGGCGACCCAGCTAGTCGGCACTTAATGTAAGACCTCTACAACTGTTTCGCATCCCCAATCGATTGGAAAGAAACACAGTCAACTCCGTGTGACTCCACTACACCCAACTTATGGAGCGTATCATGACAACTGACGATGAAATCATACGCATCCTCCTCAGGAGTACCATAGAACCAGGGAGGACTCATCCTAGTGAACTGATCAAATATCTTCTGCTCATCTCTAGTCATAACTGTCCTAATGACTGGTCGAGAAGCGAAATCAGGTGTTGGGACCTCATCAATGCGGGGTGCCACAGCGTCAGCAGGTTGTGCCCCCGGAGTGTGAAACTGGTCAGGAGTCTATCCTCCATCTCTGGTCTGCGACCCATCTGGTAGAGCCTAGAAAGCGCCGGCCTGAGTCAAACCCTGAAGTAAACTCAGAATACACACCATGGAATCCTATAGGACCGGTGTAACAATGATATCAGGAGGTGCCTGGGCTGGTCCATGCCTCTCCTCCTCCATAGGCTCATCCTCATGCTCAATCTCATGCACCATCTCGCTCACCCTCGGCTCGGAGACAAAGAACCTAGCACCGTCCGACCCACCACCGGTGCCCGACCTTCTAATCGGTGTCGCTCCACGAGGCCCCCGCCACGCCCCGAACCATGGCTCGGGCGTAACACGACCCTCCGTACTGCGTACGTGACCGAGCGAACCAATCGGGCCGGGCCGGGATCAACACGTGGTATAATTATAAGCCGAATATAAACACACAACATACTTCGATCTACTAAAGATTCTCGACCGAAATATCATAAACGCGGAAAGTACCGAAAAGTCGGCAAGATAAACGAGTAGCCGACAAGGCTAACACATAAAAGCCTGCCAACATCTGACTGACTGGACTATAGTCTATGAAGCCCCTATAAATAATAAAGTCTGATTATTTATCGAGACAAGGCTCCCGACATACCTTACTGACTGAAATACTGTAAGGACTGAAAATATGATAACGCCCCAAAGGAACTGGATCTCACCAAGCAGCTGATACGAGAATCCTAGCGAGCAATTTCGTCATCCTATAAGTCTGTACCTGCATCGTGAAATGCAGGCCCTCGGGCAATAAAAGGGGACGTTAGTACATTTGAATTGCACTGGTATGTAAAACAACTGAAAGAACAAATAGGTAATAAATGCTGAAACTGAAACTGGAAACTATAAACTAAAACTGAACATAATTACTCCTTGTTCGGAATGAGAAACCACCTGTTTATCTGAGTACATAATCTGCGACCTGTGCCCAATATATATGTGCACAAGCTGCGGCCTCGGGCCCAAGTATACGTATACATAACTGCGGCCTCAGGGCCAAAGATACATAAACTACGGCCTTAGGCCCAAATACTGGTGTTCAACATTCAGGGATTTAAAATCAGGAACTAAGAATCATACTGCAATACATGATGCTGAAATACTGAATCATACGGAGTTACATGATACTGGAATGCTGAATAGAACTAGACTGAGACATGTATTCATAATAAATTGATTTTTCATAACTGAGGCTCATGGGATATTGAACGAATTATGAAACTATGTCATCTAGAGAATAGAAGTTCTACGACTATTCATGGAACTGAGGCATAATTACTTTCTGAGGCAATTCATAATAGTCATAAAGCATGAGACGTAGGGAGAATCACAAACATTCCCAAACGTAGAGAGTTAACCTTACATACCTTGACTCTGGCCTTTTTAAGCGTATCACAATGTTCGAAGCCTCTTTCAACAATAATCTATAGCAATATATATCAAGAGGAACCAATACAAGCACTAATGCTCATGTTTTAGTCACTTAGGCATTTTATCAAGCACCTCATGGGCGTAAAGCTTCATAGCCCTTATTAATTGTATTTTCTTCACCCAATTCTCATTCTACTACTTCTAGGTGATTCTACAATCCCAAGTAGATGTAACTAACACCATTTTTCATCACCCAAATGATTACAACAATCTTAAGTCAACAACCCAAAACCCTAGCGTAGTTCATATGATTCTCTTTATCAAACCCATTTACTATTCTCCCAAGAACTCATCAATTCACAACTATAAATGATTAGGGAGTAGAAGCATTACCTTTTTGAAGCTCAATCCTCTTGAATTCTAGTTCTAGGGTTTCTTCTCTCAACAATGATATTCCAGTCACAAATCTATCGATTGGAAGGGTTAACTCAAGTTAGAAAGGGATTAGAGACTTAAAATCAATCTAGAATCATCATGCCTAACTTACCTTGGAGGGTTCTTGAGGCTTGGGACTTGTTCTTTCTTGCCTTAGGATGACTTTTCATGAATAGGGGTGTTAGGGAATGAACCCCTAGATTAAATATAAGTTAAAATGCGAAAATATGAGGTTTTGACCGAAAAATCCGACCCATCCGCGTTGGGCCCGCGTGGCACGTCCAACGCGGGACCCTCTAAAGACTTTTGGTCAGAGAGCATGATTTCCCACGCTGGGCCCGTGGCGCGGGGCCAATGCACATGCCCCCACGCGCAACGCGTTTCCAACGGGGGTGCCCTGTGTCGGCTTCTGCGCAGTGTTCGGTAAATGGGCATAACTTCTTGTACATAGCTCCGTTCGGGCTCCGTAATATATCGTTGGAAAGGTATTTCAAAGGGATACAACTTTTGTAATTTTATTTTTTCTCAAATTCTGAACGGATTTTCACGCAATCGCGCTGGAAGTCAGACCTGCCATAAACTTCGCTAATTCTATCGAATCTTCAGCACCTCACTATTCGTCTTGATTCCAAAATAACTATTTCCACCCAAACTCATCCCGATAGTACCTCACATGTCTAGAATGCCACATTAATACTTATTTAACACATCCACACCTATTCTAAATTTACAGAGTGTTACATTGATGCGTGGCCAACGCGTACGGCTCGCTCGCTTTTCCGAGCGTTTTTGTGAAGCTCATATCCTCTTGCTCCAATTTCCGTTTGGACTGATCTTTATATGGATGGAAAGGTATTTTCACATACTACAACTTTCATTTAGGGCATTTTTTCAAATTAACAACTAATCAAAGGGTTACAGTTGTCCGAAATGGGCCCCTCAGCCACTTTCGCAAAAACGTGAAACCTTTTAAATTTCGTTTACTTTCTTAATACGAGTCGTACCTTAGTCTGAGGACCCTAGTTTTTACATCTCCCCCTACAATGACCTCTACCCCTGCCCCTGCCACAAGTCATAGCTCCAGTAGCAAGCGCCGATGCCTCGTCTATAGCAACATCCGCGCGTGCCCTCACCATCTGTGAGAGAATAGAATCATGAAGTCAAATATTTATCTTGAAAAAATCATCACGAAAGGAATGAAAGAATGGAAGTTTCCTAAATGTCCTATAGCCTCTCGAGGATAGGTACGGATGTCTACGTACTAATCCGCAAGGCTCTACTGGACATCGCTCTTGTACTCATAAGGCCGGTGAACCTAAAGCTCTGATACCAATTTGTCACGACCCAAATTCGAGGGTCATGATGGCACCTACACCCTCCCACCGGTAGGCGTACCATACTAGAGTAGTTATCCATTTAGAAAGAAAAGTAAGAAAATCATTCACATCATCGACATTATCCAAATAGTCTTTTATTTATGAGTAAGTACGAAATAATACTTAGTCAAATATAACCCCAAAACATGGTCGAACTCGTATAAGCTTCTAAATAAAATACAAGTCTTAGTCAATACAGAAATAGAAATTGTCTCAAACTGAAAGGACAGGTTAATATAAAGATGAGAGTCTAGAGCTGATGGTCCAGCTGTCGCTCACCCTAGAATCTGGGAATAATGGCCTCAAAATCAGCCGCGTGGAATAGAACTGGAGGACGAGGTTGTATCTGCACCAGAAAATAGTGCAGCAAGTGTAGATGAGTATAAAACTAGTAGTACTCGGTAGGTATCATAGGCCGACAACGAAGGAATAACGCATACAACATATAAAGATTGAAACAAAACATACAAGTAGAATCACACAGCCAACATCTATATACCTCTTATAACCTTAGTCATGTTCCACCCCAAAGATAGTAGCTAATTATCATGTGAGAATGCAATGAGTCAAATGAATGTATGCATATATGCAAATGCACTGGCAGAATCTCATACCTGTTACCCACACGCTAGTGGTCATTCCATCTAGTCGTGATCCAGCGCGGGGACTCGCGAGGTCCATATACCTCTCAACACCATCCGACATGTATGCTCGGACTGGGTGAGAATCATATCAATCATATCATATCATGTTATATCATCTCCACGCAACTTATACCTGAACCCGGAATCATTTCCCTTCGGGCTTAAACACATCAATCTTACCTTTTTACCGGTCTCGACAGACCATCTCATATTTCATAAATGCCTCATCTAAGTATAGAATGCACGGTATCAAGTGTCAACAGAGGCATGAAGTAAGGAATGAATATGTACACATCATGAAAAGGAATGAATATGTACACATCATGAATCTCATAATATTACCTCAAGGTCAAGATTGTTGCCACTTTCATACCATAAATGAGGTATGGTGTGATGAATGCAAAATAAGTAGATAATCTTCCACGAATCAGTCAAATATGGATATCATAGCCCAAATAAGTAACAACCATACCAACCTAAGTGGATTTATCACCATAACAAATGCCCATAGGTCTAACCGGCATTCCACGACACAACATCCTAATCATGCAACAATTTCCCAAAACAGATACACCGGTAGCCACCTAAGAGTTCATCATAACCACTAAGGTGGGACCCCCTCCACACGCCCAATACCCCATCAACATTTATAGGCTATATATGCCCTCCAATCGTAGTCTAAAAGAGTAAACTGTAACCTACCTCAATGCCGAGCTAGTGCCACGAACACTATACTTGAGCCTTCCCTTTTTGAAGAGCCTCTGAACGAGCAAAGTCTATCAAGATACGAATTTCACATCAAAACACGATTCTAAGGATACCCATATTGTCATAGAAGAAATTCGAGTTGAAAAGTCAACTTGAAATCCCATCCCCAAACCCCGAAAGTCAAAACAAGAAAATATCGTGAAATCGGGTGCAACATGATTAAATTAGTATTCTATGAGGTTACACAATCCTAATAACACCCATATTACTATGGTTTAGTTCGAAACCCAAAATAACCAAACCCGAGCCCCAAGGGCAAAACTAGAAATTGAACTTAAATTTGACTTAGCCATAGTCTATATTAGTCGTAATCCGAAATGTCATGGAGTTCTATTCACAAATGATCCTTCAATAAATTGATTGCCTTTTAAACCCATTTTATAGAAAAACCCCAACTCTACAATCTTAAACCATGAATAGATTTAGAAAATAATGGATAGAATCATGATTAAATACTTCGAAAGTGGTTAGAAACATACCCCCAAGAAGAATCTTGAACTTAGCACTGAATTCCTTTCAAAACTGAGCTCTCGAACTTGAGATAGGTGAAAATGAAGTCTAAAATCGATGTTAGGGATTTATTGGGTTTCTTTTCAGCGATATGCGCAGGTGCGGAACATACCTTCGCAGGTACGACGCCGCACCTGCGGAAAAACACACGCAGGTGCGGAATTTCATTAAACACACAAGGCTCGCGGGGTGCGAAAAACGCTTCGCAAGCCGCGTAGCCGCGCCGCGACCTCGGCTCGAACTTTGCGTCCCTTCTACAAAGGTGCGACGCACAGGGTGCGAAGTTAATTTAACCAAAAAAAATTAACCCAAAACCTACGATCCCAACACCGAAACTCATTCGGGACCCCACGAACACAAACCAAATATGCAACTTGATTATAAACAACGCTACGAACTTGTTCGCACACTCAAAACACTGATCCAACATCATTAAGGTACTTTTTTCTACGAAAATACTAACTTTCTCAAAAACCAACACTTAGCGACCAAACACCCAAAATCTTTCCGAACCCGTCGAGACACGAACCAACTACTCTACTAAGTCAAAAATCATGTTCTGGGCCTAACAACACTATCAGAATTCGATTCCGAGCACTTTTACCCAAAAGTCAACTATTGGTCAAAGTTTTACCCACAATCAAACTTAAGAATTCAAAACTTAGGTTTCTCACTCTGATACTAATCTGATTGCCTCGATAACTGCGCTACCCATCCCCAAAAGTTAAATACGTCAAAGTAAAGATAAGGATGGGATTGTTTAGAGAAAAATAGGTAAAATTACAAAATGACCCAACTGGTCGTTACATCATCCACCACTTAAACACACGTTCGTCCTCAAACGAAAAGAGAAAGAAAGTACATAACTCAATGAAAAGCTGGGGGTATCTACTCCGCATGTTCAACTCGGTCTCCCAAATAGCCTCCTGAACCGGATGATGCCTCCATTGAACCTTCACCGAAGCTATCTCTTTGGACCCCAACTTATGGATCTGTCTGTCTAGAATAGCAATCGGTTCTTCCTCAAAAGTCAAATTCTGATAAAGTAACAGTGAATCCCACTGAATCACATGAGAACCGTCTTGATGGTACTTTTTGAGCATCGAAATATAAAATACGAGTTAAACACCCGATAGACCAGGTGGCAAACCTAACTCATAAGCTACCTCACCAATACGTTGAACAATATCAAAAGGTCCAATATACCTCGCACTTAACTTGCCCTTTTCCCAAACCTCATCAAACCCTTCATAGGTGAAACCTTTAACAGAACTAGCTCACCTATCATGAACTCCAAATCACGAACCTTTCGATCCGCATAACTCTTTTGTCTACTCTGAGCTGTGAGGAGCCTCTTCTGAATCAACTTAACCTTGTCCAAGGAATCTCGTAGCAAATCTAGACCCCAAGGCCTAAACTCAAACGCATCAGACCAACCAATAGGTAGACATTACCTCCGACCATACAAAGCCTCAAACAGGGCCATCTCAATGCTCGAAAACTAGAAATCCACATGGGTTATGTAGAAACCCAGAAAGGCTATCTTCTGTGTGATATAACATCAAAGGAATTCTTTGTGAATAGGGATGTTTTGTGCAAAGAAAGCATTTTTCCCTTTAAAAAGCACCTCATTGAAAGATCAACCTATATTTCCTCCTACAAAACTACACAAGCTAATGTCACACTTAGCAGACATGGTCAGTAGTCAAACTCTATCACCAATTGTACCTATTCCTACAACAACAAACTATCAGGACTTTCAAGATCCTGAACAACAATAGGTTCCTAACCAAAATTTAAGCCCTCCAACTCTGGTCATCAAGCTCCAATTCAACTTGCTATTCCTGTAATACATCTAGTAGCTCCAATTCAACCCTCTTCACAACCACAAAGAACATTAAATAGGGGTAAGAAACCTCCTATTTGGATGAAATATTTTGTGTCATTGATTGCACATCACAGTACACCTTATTCCCTATAAAATTACATCTCCTATGATCATCTGTCTCCTAAATATCAAGCCATCATCTCTGAGTCCTCATCAGTTACTGAACCTTCTTCTTACTCAGAAGCCATAAAGGATCCTAGATGGATAGAGGCTATGAAAAATGAAATAGAGGCTATAGAAAACAACAATACATGGGAAGTGGTCTTATTACCTGCTAGAAAAACACCAATAGGTTACTAGTGGATATTCATAATCAAGTATAAAGCCACGGGGGAAATTGAGAGGTTCAAAGCTAGATTAGTAGCAAAAGGGTTCAGCCAAAAAGAAGGAATAGATTATCAAGAAACTTTTTACCTGTGGTGAAAATGAAAACACTCAGAACCATTCTATCTTTAGCTGAAACAAACCAGCGGCACATCCATCAAATGAATGTATTTAATGTGTTTTTACAAGGTGGTTTACCTGAATATATATATATATATATATATATATATATATATATGGGTCTTCGAAGGATTTGATAGTCAAGGGGAGAACAAAGTGTGTAGACAGATCAAATCTTTATATGGTTTGATCTGACTATTGCCAATCTAAATGAGGCTCTTTTGAAAGATCAGTTTCAACAATGTCAATATGACTATTCACTCTACTTCAAAAAATCTACTGAACACATTACCATTGTCTTAGTTTATGTAGATGATATGCTTATTACTGGGAACAACTTGGAACTTATTGAAGATACCAAAACAGCTCTACAAAATTCCTTTAAGATGAAAGATTTAGGTGAGCTAAAATTCTTCCTTGGCACTAAATTATCCAGCTCTAGACAAGAGGTTCTATTACATAAAGAAAGTTTGCATTAGAGATCATTTCTGAAACTGGATTAAGTGCTGCAAAGCCTGCAGTTACCCCCATGGATTACAATGTGAAGCTAACCTCTAAGCAATATGATGATTACATGATTGGTACTGGCCAAGTCACAACTGATGATGAAGAACTACAAGATCATTCTTAACAAAGATTGCTAGGAAACCAATTGTATCTCACCATGACCAGGCCTGATATATCATTCAGTGTACAAAACTTTTGCTAGTTCTTACAAAGACCAAAAAGAACACATATGGACGCTGCTCTCCAAATTGTGAGATATGTTAAGTCTCAACCTGGTCAAGGGATACTACTCTCAAGCAAAAAATGAAGACACTATCTCAGTCTATTGTGATACAGATTGGGCTGCTTGCCCATTAACAAGGAAATCTGTTTCTGGATATCTAGTTAAGGTTGGAGTGTTTCTCATAACTTGGAAGTCAAAACTACAGTATCAAGAAGCACAGCTAAAGCTGAGTATAAGAGTTTGGAAAATACAGTTATTGAACTAATATGGCTTCAGGGATTACTTAAAGAGATTGGAATGAGCCACTATACTAGTCAAAGTGTACGATGACAGCAAAGTTGCAATACAATTAACAGCTAATTCAGTCTACCATGAAAGAACTAAGCACATGTAGATTAATTGCCATTTCATAAGGGAGAAAATTCTTCAAGGATTGGTTTTGACAGAATACATTCCAACAAGTTTCAACCTGCTGATATCTTGACAAATAGTTTAAATAAAGTTCAACATGAATACTTATGTTCCAAGCTAGGATTGTTCAACATCTTTGTTGTTCTTGGCTTGAAGGGGAGTGTAGGAAAAGGTATTACATAAATTGAGGGGTAGAACAACCATTGTTCCTAATTACATTTTAGTGTCCTAATTACGGTTATTACTATCGAGTTAGTTAAAGTTAGTTACTTAGCTTTATTTTATAAGTAGTCCTTGTATCCCTCATTTGTAAGTAATCATAATATGAGATGTTTTCTTCCTCAACATTGTTTCTACTTCTTCTTTACATTAGGGTTCAATACCCAATGATTTCTTGTATAATTTCAATAAATACCCAAACTGTAGCTACGTTTCGTGATTAGGCTCTAAACAATAGTTGTTTATAAAATTTCCTTTTCAAATTGCATCCTTTGTATGCTCATTTCTTGTTTAATCTTTATCAAAACAATTTCAAACAGCACCAGTACGGCAGTACCTTTTATCTTTCTAGGCTAAATTTTGCACCCATTACATTAACACAAATCCCACTTTATCTAGAGCAATATGGACACTATTTATAGGTGAAAGCTTCTTCCTTTACCGTGGAAATCAAGCTTCGAACTAAAAACCGACCTTGTACCACAAGAAAACATAACAAATCAAAGAATGATAACGCAAAAACTCTACCTAGCCTGTTTACGTATGATAAATGTGAGTAATTAATTAAATGATGACGAAAAAGAATAAAAAGAATTTTAATTATAAAAGACACATTGAAATAAAGGAATTGGTGGATCTCTCCCATCAGACAGATCAATAACTCTACAACACCCCCCCCCCCCCCCTCAAGAGAAAGAGAAGAAAAGAAAAAAAATCAAAACTGGAGCTTCTTTACATCGATGCCAAAAGCCCGCGCATTTCTGAGATGGAAGGGATGGTCTCGGTGGGGTAAACCTTATTTATAAGTTGGACGAAACTCTCATACTTGTCCAGGAACTCCTTCTGCAAGTTTATGAATGTTGTGGCAAAACTTGATCAGAAAATCAACCAGAGGGGACAAAAAGATGAAAACAGAGAGTGCTAAAAGCATACCTAAACACATAATCAAACTTTTAAGTAGCTCCAAAGATTGCTCAATATTTTAATGTTAAAAGGACAATGCATTTCTAAAAAGTTCAAAATTTTCTTCTACATCACCATAGGCCCACTAATCACCTATTCCGGTTTATAACTTTATCAATGTAAAGCATGCTTTCAATTGGCGCCAGTCCACCCTTTTCAAGTTGGCTATCTACCTACCATATCATTTACGCTAATTTTCTAATTAGACCATCTACGGCCTAGATGAACACCCTGAATTGGCTCTAAACCTCACATAAAGTTTAAGTCACTACAAATAATGAAATTGAGATAGTTAAGGGCAGAAAAGATTTTCAGTTATGGAAAAATGTGATCCGATACATGCGACTAAGACATCAGTGAACACAACCAACTTTTGCCACATGAAACACATAAGGCATTCCAAATTCATAGAGGTGTAGCCGTGTAGCTACCCATTGAATTTGCAAAGTAAGTAATTTCAATATCCAATCTGCTAGATATACCTTGCATTTATCCCATAGAGAAGGCAACAACTCCTCCGAGGCTAAGTTCTTCTGCAGTCTCTTATACATCGCGCTGATGGACTTATCCACCTGTTGAAGCAAAATTTATCATTTAAGAAAGATACTCCAATCTAGAAGATAAATTGAGGAAATTGATTGACTTACCCCAGATAAACTGTATTTTACCACCTTCCTAAGATCAGCTTTCGACAATCCAATCTGGAATGGAATCTAATAAAAATGGCATAGATCATTAGCAGAAGATGATTTTCGCAATCCGAGAAGCAGCTGTTTACTTGTAACATGGTATACTCATCCAAGGACAGAATGAAATGGGAAGCAAGTTCAAACTATGGATTTTAACAACCTTCCTGATTCATTCCCGCCCAATCACCCTTCCCCTCTAAAGAATAAGAAGATAAAACAAAAAGTAACTACTTATGTTCTATTGCTTACTTGCGGAAAGAAAGTATAACACCAAGATACAAATAAGGAAAATTAAGGGGTCGTTTGGTTAAGAAACAGGCTATACAGGGATTGTAATCTAGGGATTAGCAATGCAGGGATTATATTTATCTAGTGTTTGGTTCATTGTATTAAAAATTGGATATACAATGTATAACTTAGAATTGTGTTTGGTTTAAAACTATATAAAGTTTTGTTTACAATAATACCCTTGGACTTGTGTAGGGATTTTTTATTTCATTTAACTGGTTAAAGGAATCTTTTTTTTGCGCGGAGTGCCCTTCTTTTGGGCTGGTCTTTATATTTTGCCCCTCATTTATGTCTTCTTTAAATTTTGCCCTTGCCGCCTGTTTAATGAAAGTTTTTTGACGAAAATATCCTTACCCCATTAAAATCCTTTTTATTTCGTCATTTGCCCCCTTTTTTTTTTTTGCTTCTTCTTTCCTCCTCTGTTTTGTGTTTGTCTCATATGTTCTAAAACGTAGGTACGAATTTGGATCTTTTGCTCGTTTCAATATTTGTTTTTATGTTAAATTGTTATTTATTGAATTAATATCTTTGTCTTCATCGTTTTTTATATTTAATTGATCCTTTTTATTTAAAATGATAATGTCTTGTTATAGTGTCTGTATGATTTTTTGAACTTTAGTTTCATTCCCCATGTATATATTTTAGTTTTTTGAATGTCGTATTATGAATGTCGTAATATGTTTTAGTTGATTTTGATATGCGTTTTGGTTTTCTCTTTGTTGAATCATTGAAGTTTTGCACTGTTCTTTTGTTTTTATGTTGTTTCTTTCTTGTTTTTATTTAATAATCTGGTTTTTGTGAAGAATGTGTTTGTTTGAGGCAACATATGCCTGGTCCGGCAGAGTTATTGATTTTTGAAACTGAAGTTATGCCGGTTCCGGCATAAAGTTATGCTTGTTCTGGCATAACTTCATGAACTAAGTTAATTTATGTGTGCTTGGTTTTATGGTGTTTTCTTGTTAATAATTTTGATTTTTATGCAATCTTATGTGTTTTTGGTGTTGTTTTGTTAATAATGTTTTGTTTTGGTTATGAAAAATGAAAGTTTGCCTCTCACGGCATACTTTGTAATTTTATGGCGAAGTTATCGGTTAGGCATAAAGTTATCTTGTTCGGCATAACTTCATGAATTAAGTTAATTTATGTGTGCTTGATTTTTTGGTGTTGTCTTGTTAATAATGTTTTTGTTTTGCTTATGAAAATGAAAGTTGCCTCTAACAACATACTTTGTTCTTTTGTAAAGTAAACCTCTCCTGGGATACTTTTCTAGTTCTAAACACTTGCGTAAATTTTTATTTTGCTCATGAAAATAAAAGTTTGCCTCTTTATACTTTGTTCTTTTTGTAAATGAACCCTCCTCAATGGACTTGTCTAATTCTTAACGCTTGTGTACTTTTTTATTTTGCTTATGAAAATGAAAGTTGCCTCTAACAGCATACTTTGTTCTTTTGTAAAGTAAACTTCTGCCTCATCCGGCATACTTTTCTAGTTTTTAACACTTGTATACTTGATGTTTTGCTTATGAAAATGAAAGTTTACCTCTAACAGCATAATTTGTTCTTTTGTAAAGTGAACCTTTTCCGTGGACTTGTCTAATTCTTAACACTTGTGTACTTTTTATTTTGCTTATGAAAATGAAAGTTGCCTCTGTGAGCATACTTTGTTCTTTTGTAAAGTAAACCTCATCAGGCATACTTTTCTAGTTCTTAGCACTTGTATACTTGATGTTTTGCTTATGAAAATGAAAGTTTGCCTCTAACGACATAATTTGTTCTTCGTCATTTTTTATATTTAATTGATCCTTTTTTATTTAAAATTATAGTGTTTTGTTATAGTGTCTCTACGATTTTTTCAACTTTAGTTTCGTTCCCCATGTATATATTTTGATTTTTTGAATGTCGTATTATGAATGTCGTAATATGTTTAGCTTTGATTTTGATATGCGTTTTGGTTTTCTCTTTGTTGAATCTTTGAAGTTTTGCCTGTGAACAACTTTTTATGTTGTTACTGCTGTTTTTGTTTAATAATCTGATTTTTTGTGAAGAATGTGTTTGTCTGAGGCAACATATGCGGGTAAATGAGAGTTTATGATTTTGAAACTAAAGTTATGGTTAGGCATAAAGTTATGCTTATTACGGCATAACTTCATGAATTAAGTTAATTTATATGTGTCTTGATTTTTGGTATTGTCTTGTTAATAATTTTGATTTTTATGCAATCTTATGTGTTATTGGTGTTGTTTTGTTAATAATATTTTGTTTTGGTTATGAAAAATGAAAGTTTGCCTCTCGGCATACTTTGTAATTTTTTAAAGTGAACTTACTTATAAAATCGTGAGACTTGTCTAATTCTTAACACTTGTGTATTTTTTTATTTTGCTTATGAAAATGAAAGTTTGCCGCTAACATACTTTGTTCTTTTGTAAAGAGAACTTCGCCTCCTCCGTGAGACTTGTCTAATTCTTAACACTTGTGTACTTTTTTATTTTGCTTATGAAAATGAAAGTTTGCCTCTGTGACATACTTTGTTCTTTTGTAAAGTGAACTTCTGCCTCCTCGGGCATACTTTTCTAGTTCTTAACACTTGCGTAAATTTTTGTTTTGCTCATGAAAATGAAAGTTTGCCTCTAACAGCATACTTTGTTCTTTTGTAAAGTGAAATTCTGCCTCCTCGCACATCTTGTCTAATTCTTAACACTTGTGTAATTTTTTATTTTGCTTATGAAAAGGAAAGTTGCCTATAACAGCATACTTTGTTCTTTTGTAAAGTGAACTTCTGCCTCCTCCGACATACTTTTCTAGTTCTTAACACTTGCGTAAATTTTTGTTTTGCTCATAAAAATGAAAGTTTGAAGCTAACAGCATACTTTGTTCTTTTCTAATGTAAACTTCTGCCTCTTCCGGCATACTTGTCTAATTCTTAATACTTGTGTATTTTTTTTATTTTGCTTATGAAAATGAAATTTGCCTCTAAAAGCATACTTTGTTCTTTTGTAAAGTAAACACGCCTCCTCCGACATACTTGTTCTAACTTTCGATTAAGCTGAAGTTACTATAATTTCAAGTCTAAGTCATTGAGCATTGTATACTAATCAAATGGAACTTATAAACTAATAAAAATCGAACAAAGCAATAAATTTGATCAATTCTATGTTGTTGAGTAAAATTATGATTCGCAATGTTGAATCTGTTGCATATCGGTTGTTTAGTTCATAGAAGATGATTTGTTGTTATTTTCAAATATTTACAAATCTAAACTTAATAAAGCATGAAATTGAGTTGAATTACATTCAATTGAAACGCTATATATTATATATTTTATCTTTTTCGATGTTGTAGCAGCAAAATCAATGGAGATTTCTCCGGTGAAATGTTGGAACGATGGAACGATTGAAAGGTTTGTTGTTGAAATGATGGATAGGTTTAATTGGATGTTTGGAGTTCATTCTGAGACTTTTAGATTTTTATATGTCATGGGTAGGGATAGTAAAGTCTTTTTCTTATTATCTTTTAGCTTAGAAGGGCAAATATTAAAGACCACGCATTACGGGGGCAAAAATTAAAGACCAGCGCATTTGAAGGGCATTCGCGCCAATTGCCCTAAAGGAATTGTGCATTGCACCATGAGTGACAATCAACACTGGCCCAAATATTCCATATTTTGGTAGGCATTACTCATCTTCATCATCAATAGAAATGGGTTTCACGAGTTACTCAGATATTACTCAATCCCTTCATGGGAGTTGCAAATCCTTCCTTTTATGCAACTACATTCTTCTAGGTGCAGCTTCCAGCTGCATATTATTAACCCTTTCTCTTCTCCTTATCCCTTCTCTATGTGGCTTCTTCCAAATCCTTCTCCACATTTTGGGCTAGCTTTTGGCTGCACTGCCTTTCAACCTTTTCAAGTACAGGGAACTGGTGGAGCACGTATGGTTCCCAAACTTCTAAAGCAATTTTGTGGGGCTCTGTTTTAATGCTGATTTTTAAAATAACAGCGGAACTTCTTGGAAATTTGAAGTCTTATGTTAGAGAAGAAGATGGTGAGATGATTTTTAGATTGACTGTTGGATTGTGTGCTCTCATTTTTTGCTTGAATAGGTGGTACTTACACTTGCATATGTAGAAGGTGACGATGATGACTTTGATGGACACTGTAAAGGGTTTTGAAGGAGGAAAATTTTGTCATTTTGATTTTTTTTTTTTTTTTTTTTGGGTGGTAAATTGTCATTTTGATTACTTAATCCCAGTATTGTTATCAGTGTATTATTATTTTACCACACTGGTGTGGAATAAAATAATATAAAGATTCATGTATTAAATTAAATTGGTATTAGTTATACGGAACTAAAATGGCAACCAAACTTCATATAAATCAATGCTGATTTTTAAACCTGGATTATTTGCGTTAATACCGGCAACCAGGTGTGCCCTAAAAGGCTAACTCATAGTCAGTTGGGTTTAAGCTAAAAGTTCGGTGTGCAACTAAGGAATAAAAAGGAAGCACATCGAGCCTCTTGGTTCTTACAAAGGGGCTAAAGTGATGGTAAAATCATAAATGTTGTTTACTGGTCATAACTTTGACCCTGTATGTATTCTTAAGATAGGCTGCAGCAGAAGTCAAACTGGAACATTTGGCATCAGATCATCTTCTATAAGATATACTGAGGTATCCTCAGTAGTGTCACTAAGGCACTCATATGTACCTTCGCCATTTATTCTTTCTATGCTTGAACTGAACTTTCACATCAATCAGATAATAGATATACCCATTTTTTCCCTATGATAAGTACTGATAGACAATACTAGAGTTACCAGTTAAGACCAGTCACTCATTCTTATCAGATCCTTGTTTTCTGTCTTTTTGTTAGTTCTTATTTAAGCATACGTAATAGAGATAATAGCCGGACATCAGTCGTTTTATATCAAATTCAAACAAACAAGATTGTTCTGAGATACCAGTTACTTTCAGCTTCAAAGTTCATTAAGAGATAATTATATGATCACAATTAAATTAAAAACTATTGGACTACAAGGTTTAACCCGTCTAGCCACCAAAAAGGAAAAGAGAGTAAAAGACCAAAAAAGAAGACATGGAATGTTAAACTGAATACGAATGCGCTTGCATCATTTCTCACAAGATACTCATCACAAAGGTTCAAATGTCCAAACAAAATAATATTTTGAATCCAGCATTTTATTTTGATCATATTTTCTTTCAGTTGCTGTACGGAGATGTTCAACACGATGTGAAATTAATCAAATAAAGATCTAAGACTACACAAATCTCCTTGATTTTGAACGAAATCATGTACTGGCACGAATTAGCAGTTATCTAGTATCAGAGCATTGCCAAGACACGTCCTCGTACAAGGCAAATTAAGATACTCTGAAATGAAGGGCAGTCTGCAAATATCAATAGCCTGAGGAGGAAAAAAAAAAAGGAACTAACCTCCTCTGGTGTAATTGTGTACATTAAATCCTCGATTCTTCGAGCAAATTGAAAAAGTCGCTCAAATTGCTGGGGAGAAATCACAGGTTCTAAGGTATCTTATTAGAGATAACAAATAAAGTAATAGGACGGCAGAAGCAGAGTAAAGGAAATATTACACAATCATGAAGCGTGAAATAGGATAGCTTACGTAGTAAATAATCGTGTTGATGTGGCGTGTGCAAGCTTGTTCATAAGATTCACTTGCTTGGTGATAGAATTTTGCTAAGGTTGGCACGATATTAGCCAGGTCATACAGACTGCATAACTGTTTCAATCAGCACTAAAATCTGATTTTGTGGATACTGTAAATAGACTTCTGAACCCAGAGGTGAACAATACCTATTCTGAAATGCTGCGTAGTTTTCTAAAAGCATGATATCTTGATATTTCAGGTCTGTTTGAGCAATTTTGTCCAAAGTAACAAACATTATAGTGACCTGCCAAATAATTTACAAAACAGTCGAGCCACAAATACAACATACATAAGGGAACAAATATAACTGACCACCTCAAACTAAGAAATTGAACTCACTGCACCTAGAAAGAAAAAGAGTTCTGCAAGTATTTCCGAATTCACACTTCAGCTGATTTATTTTCTATTATTGGATATTTAAATGGTCATGGCTTAGTCGCTTTCATTATTTTCATTTCCATATTGCTTTGAATTTCTTGGCCTTATCTGAACTCTTTTTATGCTTTCTATTGAGCCGAGGGTCTTTCGGAAATAGCCGTCCTACCTTGGTAGGAATAAGGTCTGCATACACTCTACCCTCCCCAGACCCCACGTTGTGGGATTTCACTGGGTTGTTGTTGTTGGATATTTAAATGGTAAAAATCATATGCTGAATTACATACCACAGTACTCACATCAGGAAAAAAGGAGAGTAAAACAAGACAAACAGTAGCATATATTATGTCATGTCATTCTAAAATTTTCAACTGTCAATTTCAGTATTTCACAGCTTAATGGCCGTTGTAAATTGTAATGCATCAAGAAAACAAGTGTGAGATGGAAGCACTCACAAACTTTGTGTATGCCTGATCAACCAAATCCCTTGATTGTCCTTGAATGTACTGCTCCATACGGGTTGCAAGGGTGGCAAATCTAGATGAAAAATTGCATACCCGATGAAATGATCGATAGTCAAAATGAATAAGTAAGAGCATTCTGAGGCAAAATAAGTACAAATTCTGATTTCAAGATAGAATTACTGAAAGGCTTACTGCCTATAGTTGTAAATAAGGTTATTCAAAGTGTTGTTGAAGGATTTTAGGAGGCTTGGAGCTACAATTAGCTCACAGCATAAAGCTATGATGAAGCTAATCAGCTGTAACAAAGAGGTAACGGAGATAAGGCAGAAAAGCCACATTTCATAAGTACTAAAAACAATTTCAGGCACTATTCAATTGGGGGACATCAAATATAAAATGGCATATTCTGACTCCTATTTGATAAAGAGAAATGAGCAGAAAATTATAGTAATAAACTAGACGGGCAGACTTCCAATTTCAATTTGGAGGAACTATTCGCGAGTATATGTAAAAGAGCTGTAGGAATCAATCTGTTTCTACCTTTCCATACTAGGAGGAAAAGAAAATATATCCTCATGAAAGAAATTTCAACCTATACTATTCATAGTGACGCTAATCTCCCAATAAAGTAAATATGGGACCAGAGCTTATACTGTAGTATACTAGCATGTCTAAACCTGTTGCATTAATTAGATTACACTCGAAATGAGAGAAGAGATAAAAGTAGAAACCTGTTGGATTAATTAGATTACACTCGAAATGAGAGAAGAGATAAAAGTAGAAAGCTCTAGCGGCTGAAGTTAACTAATTTCACAATCTTGACTTACCTCTACTACCAATAACTATGCACTTCCAGCTCTATCTACATGCAAACTTAATTTGAGCCATTTAACTGTGGTTGACAGTAAATCTAATCCAAAGAATTATGGAAGTATACAAAAAGCCTAACATGAAACTCAGTTTACCTCGGTATAAATGATAAAACTCCCAACTGCCGAACATTTCGCTCATTTCTTTCAATTTGATGGCATGTTTCATCAACAAACTGCAAAAGCAAAGAGAAAACTGAGAAAATGTTATCCCTTATGAACTGCAAAAACATAGATGACTATGAGGGATGCAGTAGCTCACACGGCTGAACTGCATTGAAATTCTTGATTCCAAGTCATCAAGCAAGATGCGCACAAATCCTGCTGCATCAGCCTTCTGACCTGGAATATAACGCTCTGTGATTCCATGCATTGATATGCAGCACATTGGATCAATCTTGCCTGCCCAATCAACCACAGCGAAGAAGTCTTCCTAAAGCACATAAACGAGTAAAGATAATACTATCAGTGATATATTTTTGATAGTTTTGATTCGTCAAAACTATATGAAAGTATTTAGTTAAGTGAAAGGACAATCCAATCAACAATTATGTCCAATGAAGAAGAACCAGGCTATTGTGACAATCATAAATTCCAAACCACAATGTATGAGAAAATGAGAGAGTGGGGACTGAAAAGAACAGATAAATCTATGAATACCAAAAGAATAGATAAAAATTGGCAAAAAAGGCCAGTGCTAATTCCTCATGATATAGACAATAAATTATGTTAAGACAATGCAACAAAAAGATCAGCGGACTTGGTTTACTCAAGGGCCTTGTTCTCCACGGCACATAAGGAAGCAGTGGTGCAGCACAGAGGACCCCATCTGCTAAGATCAGGTAACAAAGGCATTTTGACACAAGAAAAGAAAAAAATGTCAAGTGGTCTGCTTGATGAAGCAAAATCGATAGTCTTGTTTCCTGTTGACCAAAATAATTTTCTGATTCTGCAGCACAACTAAGGTCGTAGTATGGGATGATAGTAACATAGCTATACTGTACCAGATAAATTATCAACGCCACGGTGATGTGAAGATGTAGATAACATAGAATGCAAAAATAAAAGAACTAAACACAGCCAAGACTGTGAGGTGGTTTTGTATGCAGCACCCATATTAACTTATTAACTGAAATTTGAGAGGTCTTTCTCGCTCTATTAACTTAACCTACTGTGTCCTTCTTTTCTTTTATTGTTAATAACATTGGTGTTCGAGTACACAAAGAGTTGGATAAAGTGTATATTAAGCATCTCACAAAACAAACTAATTATGCACTAAGGAATTCCTCTTTGCACCCAAAACAAAAACAAACAAGAAAGAATAATCAGCATTTAACAAAAACTGCTGTTATTAATAAACAAGGCTATTGTCAGGAAAATAATGTTACTTGGATTCCATCAAGCAATTCATGTAGTGATTCATTTAGTGCCTCTAGATCTGCAGGATTTTGTCCTGCAAAATAGAAAGATGGTGGTCCTTGATAAACTCCAAACAGGACAAGGCAAGAGCAGAAAACAGGAAAATATACCAGTTTTATTGTCAGTCTCATCTATATCCATGATGCCTAAATCATCATCCGCATCATCCTTATCATCTCCAGCTTTGTTGCCATTGGCAACTCCTTCTGGTGGAAGCAGTGTAGGAACTCCAAAGCACATGAAGTGTGCAAAGAAAGAACTCTGGGATTTGGAATTAAAAAATGATTGAAGATAAACTTTGGGCAGAGAGAGTAACATAGACACTCATACGCATATATACGAGGAAAAAGATAAACTAGAAGAAAACCTCATCAACAAGGAGTGGGATAAATATTGTAAGCATTTTAGCATATGCCTCAGAGGCTGCAGAAGTGTCTGCGTTATTCACGCTCTGATTCAAACCTGTCAAACCTTCAAACCATACAATAGGATTTTTTGATGCCTTTGTACTGGCACGAAGCTCATTTGCAAAATCACGAGCCTGCAAATAATAGAAAACATAAGCATCATAAGTTAAACTTGAAAATTTTCTTATTCAAGGATTCACTAGAAACAATAAGAGTATTTCTATTAGCTCTAAAATCTAATCCAAGGAGATTCAGACGGCACAACGTAATGGTGTCTTGTACCAACAGAAAAGAGGAATCAGAAAGGAAAGACGGAGTAAAGAAGAAATAGGAATGAGATAACTTGAATTCTTGCTTGTTTTCTTCCAACCGTGACCCACAGTTATTTATAGATTGATGAAGCTGTTGTACTCCCCAATCAACTTCCCTTACTACCTTTGGTTTTCATAACTAACTTTGATTTTCAGCTACTCCCCCCGTCCCAATTTGTTTGACACTTTTCGCTTTTCGAGAGTCAAACGAGTTGCTCTTTGACCGTAATTTTTTCATGTCTTTTAAATATTTTAAATTATTAATCAAGATGACTTATAGTATTTTTTACGTAGTTTCTAAATATGTAAATTTTGTTTTGAAAAATCTAAAGATTCTATGTTCAAACACACGGTCAAAATTAAGAAATTTGACTCTCGAAAAGCGAAGTCAAACAAATTGGGACAGAGGGAATACTATTTACCACAAGTCCTTGAAATATTCTTTGCTCAAGGCATCCAAGTATCTGCTTGAATGGAGCAATGAGGAAACAACATGGACCACCAGTGAGAAAGCTGGCAGCCTCCACAGGCCACAAGGGGCAACACAGAGATTGTTACATCTCGAAAATTTTCGTGTCGTTCGCGTCGTAAGTAAACTAATGCAAGCTTGGAGAGGTCATGGAACTCTTATAAGGTTAAGGAACACTTCTAATAAGTGCTAAGCAAGTGTCTAAAGGTTTCGGGATAAAGTGAAATGGAGGAATTAAGTTTGCCAAAATTTTGGGAAAACTTGGCAGAATTCCGGACAGAACTTTTGGTCCAACTTGAGGGAGGTTTATATCCTAGAATATGAGGAGTTATGGAATACATAACCTATGTAAATTGAAGTTCCTTGAGTCTAGTTTCCAATGCAACAAACCGTTCGTCGATACGACATCGGAGTAGAAAGTTATGGACGTTCCAAGATAGGCTGTTAGAATCTTCTTCGCGAACGCGAGCCAAGGCCTCGCGAAAGCGAAGGGCAATTATTGAGTTGGTGGAAACCGACCTTCCACCCTATAAATACCAATTCCCACTCATTTTTACCGCACTCTTACACCCACAAAGGTCTAGAAACTTCAGGGATCACTCTCCTAACATTCCATAGTATTAAAACCAAGAAATCATAAGGAGGTTATGTAATCTAGGCTCGTGAAGCTGGTGACAACATTGTATTATCGTGATTATTGCGAAGCAAGGTGAAAGATGGCGGGATCTTGGGTTTGAAGCCATCAAGGATCAATTGGAAGTTAATAAGGTAAGATCCCTCCTCTATAACTATGGAATTGAGTTAATCGGAAGTTATATTCGCTAGATTATTATGTAATACGTCGAATTGGACGAAAGATGAAACAAGTCTTGTATGAAATACCAGAATGTTGATTATATGTGATTGTTGTATATGTTGAATTGAGTTGTTTTTTGGAGGATTTTAATGGTTTAAAATGAAGGAAAACATAGTATAAAGGTCGTAGTTTAATATATGTTGTTGGCTTATGGACTGATTTTCGAAGGAAGTTTTGGACGGATTTGTATATGTTTTTCATGTCGTAACTTGATTATGTTATTGTTGATGTTGTTAGTGATGTTTGGGAGTTGTTTTGGAATTTGGAGGAAGTAGATGATATAGGGGAAATCTTTGCCCGAATTCTCGTAACCGGAATTATCCTTCGGTATACAACTTATCTAAGTTGATGTATGAACATGATGGAATATGATTAAGCATATATCTTTCAATATAGGTTTGGGTGAAGGACGAGCATCGGAATAAAGGATTCTTTCAAGTAACGGCTTGATAGCTAAGGTATGTACGGTGTTCATTTCCCTCTTTCTTTGGCACGAATCCAACTAGAATATGAACACGAGCGTTCCATAACAATTCACTCCACTCCTATGTTTTGTATTTCAAATTTTAATGCCTTAATTATTTGATTGATTCTTGAAATATTATCATGTTTATCATCATTAAGTTATTCCTAGGATTCGATACGAATTCCATAATTCATTCGGAGGTTACCGACCTTATGTCACTCCGAAAGCCCAATGTCGGTTCATTGACTCCTTATGCATATATATATATATATATATATATATATATATATATATATATATATATATATATATATATATATATGCATTATTTATTTTTACTATCTTGCGTCGTACTATAGTCGGCCGAGCGGTACGTAGATGTGCACGCGCTTGCGGTGGGCGGGTTATGATGATATCCGGATGCGGGATGCCGGACACGGGATGATGATGATATGATGATGATGATGTACTATATATATATATACACACACACACACTTGCATATGATTTTTAAATTCATGCATTGCATATTGTACGTTCTCAGATGGCTCAGGTTACTTCTATCCTCTTTATATTTCTTTCTTACTTATGTCATTGATTCCTGCCTTACATACTCAGTATTTTTATCTGTACTGACGTCCCATCCTACAAGACGCTGCATTTCGTGCTGCAAATCCTGACAGACAGAGCGGAGGACCTCTTCAGAAGGATTGACAGCTCAGTGACGTCAGCAAGTGTCATTCCTCCGGACTTGCTTATTTTGGTACATGCTATGTTCACGTGTTATGCATATGTATCTTTTGGATATGACGGGTCCAAGTCCCATCAAGTATGTCATGTATATGTACTCTTAGAGGCTCATAGACACAGTGGGGTATATAGATGTTATGTCTGGCCTCGTCGGCCCTGTTTTAGTTTTGATATTCGCTTGATAGCCTTGCCGGCTTTATGACACTCATGATGTTGCAGCGGCCTTGTCGTCTCGCCTATGTGTGTATATATATATATATATATGTTGAGTTATTGCATATTTCTATATTTGGGCCTTTTCTGTGTGCAGGTGTCTCTCGAGTTATATTATATGATAATTATGGTATATGTTAAGCCAGGTGGTATCCGACCTACGGGTCGGTGCCCGTCATGCTCCTCGGTGGGGTGTGACAAACTTGGTATCAGAGCAAGTCGGCTTTATGCCACTCATGATGTTGCAGCGGCCTTGTCGGCTCGCCTATATATATGTGTGTGTGTATATATGTTGAGTTATTGCATATTTTTGTATTTGAGCCTTTTCTGTGTGCAGGTGTCCCTCGAGTTATATTATATGATAATTATGGTATATGTTAAGTCAGGTGGTATCCGACCTACGGGTCGGTACCCGTCATGCTCCTCGGTGGGGTGTGACAAACTTGGTATCAGAGCAAGTCAGTCCTAAGGATGTCTATGAGCCGTGTCTAGTAGAGTCTTGTTTATGGGTATGAGGCGCGTCATACTTATAAACAGGAGGCTACAGGACATTTAGGAATGTAACCTTTCTTCATAATCTAGATCGTGCGATAGAGCCGAAATGTAGGAAAGTTCGTTCCTAATCCTAATTTCCCGTTGAATTGCCGTAACATCAATAATGAGAAAAACCTCAGTTAGTAGAAGTGTGGGGACAGCTACGAGGGTGAATATTAGACCAGCGCCACCTGCCGATACAGGTCAGAGGGTAATAGAAGAAAAGAGGAGAAGTATAAGTTATACGATTGAGATCGACCCCTCAGAGATCATTATTGAGTCAGACCCGCCCGGAGATTATGACCCATTGAGGAGGACCCGTCGGGGTTCATATGAGACACCTGTTTGAGCGGCTTCGGCCACGACCTCACCACGGATTTTGGTCTCGCATTCTGGGCCTGTTAAGCAGGATGTGAAAGGAGCAGAGCAGGGGTTGACACGTCCAGTTTCCCCTCTGGTCTAGGATTATGTTAGGGCCGCTACGGACGTTAGCGTTACGGAGGTACCGGATAGTCCTCAGTCTTGGGAGTCCTTTGACTTTGACTGTGAAAAGCTCCAAATAGGCACACAATAGTTTAGAGTAGAAGGAGTGAAAGCCACTTGACTGTAAGGAGAGGAGCTCTAAGTTGATTTTTTTCAGGGGGAAGAGAAGAGCTCTAGGTCAAGCCTCTTATTCTATTTATTCTATTGGGTCTACCCGTCGGACAGGTAAGCGAGACAGAAGTCTCATTATCCGTGGTGTTGCAATGAATTCAAATAGATTTCCATTCCGGTAATAGAGAAAAGTGGATCATCACCCTGTAACTTTAATAATAAATAAGAAACTTCCTCGTGCTTCTATTAATCAGAGATCGCCAATATATGTTATGAGATATGTACAAGCGGAAGAGGGTAGTCAGGGTAAGAGAAGGAGAGTAATTGATGAAGATAGGAGGATTCCGCTTCGGAGCATATCTGATCGAAGCTCTCATGTACAGGACCGGGACAGAATGCTTGTGTATATGAAACCCCTCCATCGAAATTGCTTGTGTTTATATGTATATATTTTGGAACCTAGAGTGCCAATATTTATTCAATAGATAAAGGTTCTAGGAATTTGATGTTAAAGGGGAATCAAAACAAAAGTGACGAAATCGTGACACTATTCAACAAACAAATAAGATGCGGGACTTCCCTATCCAAGACAATATAACTTACTGTTCCACCCCTCCCATTAGTGATATCGAAGTAAGGGACCCCAGATTTACTTTATGCTGAATACCCGAGCAAGAGGATGTCAGAAGTACAGCCTAGTACTTACGACATGATACGTGGTACACACAAGGGAGTAAGGGCTTATTGAAGTGGGTAACAGTGATGATGGAATGACACGAGATTCAGAGTACGTATTGGAAATCACGATTGATTAAATGCAAATCAAGTAAGGAGTTCACGACATCATTGGAAGGTAAAAAGGAACTGAAATAAGAGGAATTAGGGATACTGAGAACACCTTGGGCAAGTTTCGTGAACAATTACGAGATAAGGTGCTAAGGGATGATTGGATGCTAATCAAGACAAACAAGTGTAAGGAAATAAGAGGATCTAGAGAAAGAAGAACTTAAGTGTGGCAATGATGGAGAATCATAGTTAGAAATGAATTAAGTTAACAGGTAGACTACGCGGGTCTAGGAATCCTATCTACCTTACACAGACATGATCATATACACGGAACTTGGTCTGGAACGAGCCGTACGATAGCTAGTGAGCGAGCCTTTAAATATGACAAGCGCCGCGAGGAAATGACCGTCTTCGGTAAAAGGAAGAAAGACACTAATCCCCAAAAGTAAGTTGAGTCCGAGCTAACATCAAGATAAGGGTACAAGGGAACCATCGTAATGGATGGCTTCAAGACTGCTAATACAAGGGATACTATGCGGTGAGATCACAAAAGAGGAAGTTGAGCGAACTGTTCCAAAAACAGCAGATGAGCCATATGAAACAAAATCTTAACTTTATCATTGGAAGAAGTATGAGCTGGAATGTAGGAAGCTGAAATAACATGGAGATTTCACGACATAGATCCTAAGTACATAGGTATTAAACTCAAGTGGTAGGAATGGTGGTGAGATGATAAGTTAGCCCTCTATAGAAGGAATGATGCGAGAAAGGAACCTAGTGAAGTAAACCACCATAAAGAAAAGGGCAACAACGACACAAACTCGTGTACACGAGGCACGACTCGGAACAAGTCAGGGGATTACATAGTCTTAAATAAAGGGAAGCAAGAAAACCCGAATCGCTGAGGCAAGCTGTGTACCTAAATTGCGAATGGTAATTGATACCTATAGTTCTGAGTCCAAGAAGAGGTACTTCGCGGATAATGCATAATGTGTGTAAGCACAAAATAAGAACGTACAGTGAAGGCGACATTATTAGTAGTCGAATAATGCGGAATAGAGTTCTCAGATAAGGGATGCAGTAACAGGAAACCATAGACCAGGTTCGAAGAACGAATCCTGAAGACAGTTATAAGGAGACAAACACCAGAAAGAAGGAAGAACATGTGGCGGCTAGGAGCCTGGGTATGGATAAAGAGACGAATAAAGGGTTTATAATAAGAATTTCTACCTCAGAATTAAGTATTAACCAGGGAAGGCAAGGAATAAGGTAATACTGAAAGGACAAGGAGAATCCGTTACAAAAGGTGATACCTAACCCAGTTGTTTCTAAGAAGATAAGGCTGATATCCAGAGTCTAGTCTGGAAAGGTAAATCAAAAGCTGAGACATAGACGAAAGTGCGATGATTCGTCAAGACCTAACCTTGAATAAGGTAGAAAATCACGATTTCAAGAACATATATCTACGGGTAGCCAATACGTAACTGGTCATACGTATGTATTGTAAATTATATTATAATAAATTGGCTTCTACTAATGAAACCCCCCTACATTCGAGGACATTAGATGTTATACCTTGTACTAGACATTACATTGTGGCACTATTCGCATGATTTGCCCGTTTCAAGTCAGTTGGAGTAAGTTTGAGGAAAAGATCTTCCCTTGAGGATTATAAGTAAAGCTGATCCAGGAGCAATTGAAGACAGCTCAAGTCGTCAAAAATCCTATTTAGAAGTAGGAAGCCGAGACCTAAAGGTATGACTTTCATAAAGGTGCTGTGAAAAAGCAAGGGCAGGGAAGAGATGACATGGGAAGCCAAAGAGAAAATGAATTCCAAATACCTCACTTGTTCCCTGCTAAAGGTATTTAATTGTCGAACGTCACTCAATTTCCCTCAATAAAGTCAACTTACACGTGTATGCCAAGACCAAATGTAACTCTTATTCTATTCATGAGACATCGATATGATTAGATGGGAGTTGTAATTTTTCCCTCAAGGTAAGACATGGAAAGGATATGTAAATGTTTAAATATGATCCTTAGAGTGTAAATATGCCAATGATTTACGAGCAGAAAAAGGTGAAATAGGAATTACGAAAAGAAAAGAGTATCGGTTATAAGGATAATGATGCGTAAAGTTTAAAAAGGGATATGATTGGTTAGGAAATGTAAAAGAGCAATGTATGCTGTTCAATGAGCTAAATATTGACGAGGGCCTCCTTATTGTATAGAGTATATTGGCAAGGGTGTTATACAGAGATATGAGATTCATGTATCCGCATTTGTTTTCACTTCCGGAGGTAAGACATCATAGCCTTCAGGTATGCATATGTTGTTAGTTACTGTCATTGGTCGTGTGGGGCCATTGTTGTTACTGATTGTTGTAGCCCTGTGTGGCATTGTGCCATTGGTTTGCTGCGTGACAGGTTGGTACTACTACAGTTACAGAGGAAGCTCTGTTGAAATTTCCATAAGATCTCTGAGAGTTTAACATTCGAGGACGAATGTTTTTAAAGGGGGGGAGAATGTTACATCTCGAAAATTTTCATGTTGTTCGCGTCGTAAGTAAACTAACGTAAGCTCGGAGAGGCTATGGAACACTTATAAGGTTAAGGAACACTTCTAACAAGTGCAAAGCAAGTGTCTAAATGTTTCGGGATCAAGTGAAATGGAGAAATTAAGTTTGTTAAAATTTTGGGAAAACTTGGTAGAATTCCGGACAGAATTTTTTGTCCAAATTGAGGGAGGTGTATCTCCTAGAATATGAGGATTTATGGAATGCATAACCTATGTAAATTGAAGTTCATTGAGTCCAGTTTCCGATGCAACAAACCGTTCGTCGATACGAAATCGGAGTATAAAGTTATGGACGTTCCAAGATAGGCTATCAGAAGATTCTTCGCGAACGCGAGCCAAGGCCTCGCGAACGCGAAGCGCAATTATTGAGTTGGTGGAAACCGACCTTCTACCCTATAAATACCAATTCCTACTAATTTTTACCTCACTCTTACACCCAAAAAGGTCTAGAAACTTCAGGGATCACTCTCCTTACATTAGCTATTATTAAAACCAAGAAATCATACGGAGGTTATGTAATCTAGGCTCGAGAAGCTCGTGACAACATCATATTGTCGTGATTATTGCGAAGTAAGGTGAAACATGGCGGGATCTTGGGTTTGAAGCCATCAAGGATCAATTGGAAGTTAATAAGGTAAGATCCTTCCTCTATAACTATGGAATTGAGTTAATCGGAAGTTATATTCGCTAGATTATTATGTAATACGTCGAATTGGACGAAAGGTGAAACAAGTCTTGTATGAAATACCAGAATGTTGATTATATGTGATTGTTGTATATGTTGAATTGAGTTGTTTTTTGGAGGATTTTAATGGTTTAAAGTGAAGGAAAACATAGTATAAAGGTCGTAGTTTAATGTGTTGATGTTGTTGGCTTACGGACTGATTTTCGAAGGAAGTTTTGGACGGATTTGTATATGTTTTTCATGTCGTAACTTGATTATGTTATTGTTGATGTTGTTAGTGATGTTTGGGAGTTGTTTTGGAATTTGGAGGAAGTAGATGATATAGGGGAAATGCTGCTCGAATTCTCGTGACCCGAATTATCCTTCGATATACAACTTATCTAAGTTGATGTATGAGCATGATGGAATATGATTTAGGATATATCTTTCAATATAGGTTTGGGTGAAGGATGAGCATCGGAATAAAGGATTCTTTCAAGTAACGGCTTAGCAGCTAAGGTATGTAAGGTGTTCGTTTTCCTCTTTCTTTGGCACGAATCCAACTAGAATATGAACACGGCGTTCCATAACAATTCACTCCACTCCTATGTTATGTATTTCAAATTTTAATGCCTTAATTATTTGATTGATTCTTGAAATATTAACATGTTTATCATCATTAAGTTATTTCCTCAGATTCGATAAGAATTCCATAATTCATTCGGAGGTTACCGACCTTACGTCACTCCGAAAGGCCCAATGTCAGTGCATTGACTCCTCATGCATTATATATATATGTATTGCACTATTTTACTATACTGCGCCACGCTATAGTCGGCAGGGCAGGCACGTAGATGTGCACACCACTGCAGTGGGCAGGTTATGATGATACCCCGGATGCGGGATGCCCCGGACGCGGGATGATGATGATATGATGATGATGATGTACTATACACACACACACACACACTTGCATATGATTTTTAAACTCATGCATTGCATGTTGTACGTTCTCAGATGGCTCTGGTTACTTCTATCCTCTTTATATTTCTGTCTTACTTATGTCATTGATTCCTGCCTTACATACTCAGTACTTTTATACGTATGCGACGTCCCATCCTACAGGAAAAGCTGCGTTTTCATCTGCCGCATCCCGGCGAACAGAGCGGAGGACCTCTTCAGTAGGATTGACAACTCAGTGACGTCAGCAAGTGCCATTCCTCCGGACTTGCTTATTTTGGTACATGCTATGTTCACATGTTATGCATATGTATCTTTTGGATATGACGGGTCCAGATCCCGTCCAATATGTCATGTATATGTACTCTTACAGGCTCATAGACACAGTGGGTATATAGATGTTATGTCTTGCCTCGTCGGCCCTGTTTTAGTTTTGATATTCTCTTGATAGCGTTGCCGGCTTTATGACACTCATGATGTTGCAGCGGCCTTGTCGGCTCACCTATGTGGGTGTGTATATATATATATATATATACTAGTGGCTCTAGCCCGGGCCCAAATTTAAATTTAATTTTTTATATAAAAGTAACTTATTATAAAATTTTCCCTTGCCCTTAATAAAATAATTTGTAGTCATACAAATATTTTAGACATCAAAATTTAAAAAGTCTTAATTTCTTCTAAACTTTATCCATAGTCAAACAGTGTTATACATAAATTAAGACGAAGCGAATATTAAATGATTGGTGTACATGTACCCATTAGCCAAATTAGCAAGATCACTTGCACAAAATGGCCATAAACGTCACCCCCGACTCAATATATCAATAGTTCATTATATTTGTCAGTAAACTTCATGTAGACATCCGAATTATAACCTATTCCAATTGAGCACATCACCTTATAAAGTGATCCTATTAAACTCTTTCGATTCAAATTTTTTAAAAACTTTTGCGAGTGCTAGCATCTGTTAGGTAATTAACTACATAAAATATGACATCTCCTTTATTAAACACAATGTTATGATTTGTTGAGGCTAATGTGTATAATTAAAGGAGGAGACATATTGCCATTTGAAAATGCGCACAAAAGTATTTTTCAAAATTTGACGTAATCACATATTCAGATGTTCAGTTGGAATAAGTTGTAGTTTAAATGTTTAAATGAAATTTAGCAACAACTTTAAAAGGCTATCGATGTATTAAATTAAAAAAATTACAGTAAATTAAGGTAACACCATTAAAATTAAATGAGAAGTTACGTATGTGATTTTTCTAATGGGTTTCAAGCCATTTTTTTTTTAGGCATTGGGTTTTTTTGAAAAAAAAAGAAAGGCTATTGGGACCCACTTCTTTGCTTGGAGGTGGTATACTTTTTTAAGATTTCACCGTGAAAGAAGAAAGAGGACAAACAAATTGGTTATTGGGACCACTGCCATATGTCTAGAAAAGACAACTTCAGCAGCCATGTGTAGCCACTTCATTGCGTCAAAAATCCAACAAAATTACTGTCTTACCCCTGTGAGGATGACTAAAAGTCCAAGATTTGCGTTTATATATAGTAGTAATGTTGAATTATTGCATATTTCTGTATTTGGGCCTTTTCTGTGTGGAGGTGTCCCTCGAGTTATATTTTATGATAATTATGGTATATGTTACGCCAGGTGGTATCCGATCTATGGGTTGGTGCCCGTCATGCTCCTCGGTGGGGTGTGACAGAGATACTGTCTAAAACCTTTATGTACAGTCTGCAACAGTGGCGATAAAATGGCATAGTGGTCTCAAGTGACATTGGCAAGAGGATCCAAGTTTTTTTTGTTGCTTCAGGAAGAATACCACAACCTCCACTGGGAAATGACTTTAAGCATATGGCACTAGCCTCTGATCTGTCCTGTTCAGCTATTCTTGCTGTATATGGAAAATCCATAGGTTCCGAAAAGCTTCCAACTCACGTCTTACCTTCCCAATTCTACTTCACTCCAAAGAATGTCACGGGCAGCAAGATCTTTTCTCTTTCTAATTTCCCTTGATGCAACAAGGGCATGATCATATAGATATTCTTCCATATCAAGGTTTCTTCCCTCAAGTATAAGTCGAATTCTTGCCTCAACTTTGCAACGTCTCTTTCTATCAACTGCAGTGCTCCAACATTTGGCCAGCTCAAGCCTAATGATTTCAGTAGCCGCTTGACGTCATCTTCAGCAGCTGAATCATCTGCAAGAAGCTCTCCGATTTCTCTATATCTGACTCGACTAAGGCATCAAACTGATTTCATTATTTGCAACTCTTGTCCCTTTTCCTCCATTTTTTTTAGTTCTGAGAAGAGCATCATCATTTATCGAATGTTTTCTATGGACCAACTCCAACTCAGTTGACCATATTTAATCAGTAACAACTATTTCATCCTTGCAATCCTGTGGAAACATATCTCCAGTAACAGTTTCTGCTCCAACCATACTCTTTGCTTCTGTGTTACTTCCCCTAAAGATTTTGTTAATTCTGGCATACAGACTCCTTCCTTGATTCCTCTACCGCACCTTCAGTTTTCTCTCTTGTCAGTAACTCTGGGACTCCCAGTCACAAGATTGTTTCCAAGCTTCACCATTATTTTGGGTATCAGCAGATTTTATATTGAGTATAAACCCAGTTAATCCATTCCTCTGTGCAATTAGTAAAAGCTTGCCCTTTTTATTGCCAGCCAAGACTGAAATTGATCCTCTATTCTCTTCGCGCACTCCTCAGATCCTGTAGATCGAATTCTTTCTGCCATGGCTGAAGATGGCTAGGAGCCAAGATCATGCTGTGATACCACTTGTAATGGTCCCGCTAGTGCAGACAGGGAGAGTATGAGAAAACCTATTTTGTACGTGAATTAAGATTTACTCCTAGAGAGGTTAGAGCTAAAAGGGAAAACAGGGTCCGAGAGCACTATAAAAGTCCGAGAGCACTATAAAAGTCTTATTCCTATGAATGAATTAAAATATCATGCAAATCTTTGCTTTAGGTCTCACCAGATAATTAACTCTATGCCGAAGCTTGATTTCAGCACCTACATGGAGTAAGTTTCAGGAATTTACTCCTTCACTTTTGATAGTGAGAGTGATGTGGTCCAATTATCTTTAGCTCCTTTACCGAATTTTCTAGCATAAAAGGCATTATCAAAGTCATTCAATTCACACTTGAACTCCAAATTCCTTGGCAGCAAAGAACTCTTGTTCTTTAAAAGAACAACTCTCACACTCCTAGTCAGCATTTGTTAGTCATGAAGTGATTACACTGATTGTATTAAGCTCTTTAAATCCGATCATGAAGGAATGTCTTCTAACTGACAGTGTTGTGGTTCTCTTATTCTTCTTTCTATAATTTCTCGGCTCCCTTCCATCTGTTTCCCATGCTTCTTCTTTCCAGTCCTGCTCCTCCATGCAGGGGCGGATCTAAAGAGGGCCGAGGGTGTTCACCCGAACACCCTCGGCAAAAAATTACAGTGTATATATAGGATAAATTTTCTGTGTTTATGTGCATATATTAACTTTTGAACACCCTGAATAAATTATATTTAGCTTCTTCTTATTTTCCGAACCCCCTGAATGAAAATCCTGGATCCGCCACTGCCTCCATGAACACCTTTGTTTCCTTTCTTCTCTCTTTATCTCTCTCTCTCTCCACAGCTACCACTTCTCTACAGTTTGTTATTGTTCAAACAGAACAGTTCGCTCCTAAATTCTTTCTGAGATGTTACTGCAATTGTTAATTGAAAGTTTTGGTACCAAAGTTGCATACTTTATTCATCTGTAAGGGTACAAATTTATAGTAGAAACAAACAAACAAACTAGCTATCTGATCCCTTGATTCTAGCAGATTTGATAATCAAGGGATGATTTTATTTGATCTAATTTCCTAAAACATCCAATAGCATATCAGATCTGATTTTATCAGATCAATTAAGATCTTACAAAATCAGATCTGATCATAATCAATTGATCTGATAAAATCAGATCTGATCATAATCAGATATTCACAAATCAACACTCCCCCTCAAGTTGGCATGTAAATATCTGTCATGCCTAACTTGCTTACAAGAATTTCAAATTTTGGTTTAAAGAGTCCTTTTGTGAAAACATCCGCAATCTGCTTATTTGTTGGGACAAAAGGCATGCACACACTTCCTTCTTCAATCTTCTCTTTTATGAAGTGTCTATCCACTTCAACATGCTTTGTTCTATCATGTTGAACTGGATTGTGAGCAATACTTATGGCGGCTTTGTTGTCACAGTACAACTTCATTGGTAGAGCAAATGGTTTTTTTAGATCTTCCATCATCTTCTTGAGCCAAATCATCTCACAGATCCCATGAGCCATAGATCGGTATTCAGCTTCGGCACTGCTACGGGCTACGACATTCTGCTTTTTACTCCTCCAAGTCACGAGATTTCCCCAGATAAATGTACAATATCCAGACGTAGACCTCCTGTCAGTAGTAGAACCTGCCCAATCCGCATCTGTAAAGCTTTCAATGCTCCTTTGTTGGTTTTTTTTTTGAAAAACAACCCTTTCCCCGGTGAACTTTTCAGATATCTTAGAATCCTATAGACCGCTTCTTGGTGCTCTTCCTTTGGAGAGTGCATGAATTGACTGACTAAGCTTACAGCAAAAGCTATATCCGGCCGAGTGTGTGACAAGTAGATCAACTTTCCCACTAGTCTCTGATATTGACTTTGGTCAATTGAATTTCCTTCTTTGTATCCGAATTTTATATTCGGATCAATAGGTGTTTCAGCTGGACGACAACCACTCATCCCTGTCTCGTTCAAAAGATCTAGCACATACTTCCTTTGTGACACCATAATGCCTTCTTTTGATCTCGCTACTTCCATGCCAAGAAAATATTTCAATTGGCCCAAATCTTTGATCTCAAACTCCGTGGCCAACTGATTTTTTAAATTCTTCATTTCTGACAAGTCATCTCCTGTAAGTATGATATCATCAACATACACTATTAGGATAGTTGTCTTTCCCTCAAGTGAATGTCGAATGAACATGGTATGATCTGCTTGCCCTTGAGTGTATCCTTGTTTTTTCACAAACTGAGTAAACCTCTCAAACCAAGCTCTTGGAGATTGTTTGAGCCCGTAGAGAGATTTTTTTAGCTTGCACACTCTAGGTCCATACCTTTCTTCAAAACCCGGGGGAGGATCCATGTAGACTTCTTCTTCGAGTTTTCCATTCAAGAATGCATTCTTCACATCTAGTTGTTGAAGTGGCCAATCAAGGTTGGCAGCAATGGTTAGAAGAACCCTGATTGAGTTCAACTTGGCAACTGGAGCAAACGTTTCGAGATAGTCAATCCCGTAGGTTTGAGTGAACCCTTTTGCTACCAGACGCGCCTTATACCTCTCGAGGGACCCATCTGATTTAAACTTGATAGTGAACACCCACTTGCAGCCCACTGTTTTCTTTCCGCGTGGCAGTTCCGCTATTTCCCAGGTTTCATTTCTATCAAGAGCGTTCATCTCCTCTAGAATTGCCTCCTTCCATTCGGGAACTTTCAAAGCATCCTGCACATTTCTCGGTATCTCCATTCCAGATAATTGAGAAAGAAAAGCTACATAGGAAGGGGACAAATTTCTATATGACACAAAATTTGACATGGGATGGTTGGTGGCTTTTCTTACCCCTTTACGTTTGGCAATCGGAAGATCAAGGTCTAAAGTAACAAGGGGTAAATCAGAGTTAGGTTCTGGAGAATTACCTTGTATCTCAGTGAGATCTTGCGGGCTGGACGTTTGGTTCTGATGAGAGTCTTTAATCTCTTTTTCTTGGTTCCGGTTTCTCCTCGAGTAAACCTGTAATTCCCTTGTTTGTTCCCCGTTCTTATCATTAATTGTATCATGAAAAGGCTCTATTGACTCAGTTTTTTCATTTTCATTATTTAAGCTGTGATCTCTTACCTTCTCATGGTTGTTATTACCAAAAGTACTATTTCCAATGTCTATGATAAAACCTGGATCATTTTGTTTGTCACACATGAGGTCAAGAGGTTCTTTATTATCCCTCGAATCTTCACTATGTTTCTCCCCCTGAAGATGAGTTCCAAAAAACAATTGAGATTCAAAAAAGTGACATCCATTGTGACAATGATCTTCCTAGAATTTGGGTCATAACACTTGTATCCCTTTTGACTAGGAGCATAGCCAACAAAAACACATTTTTTAGCACGTGGATCAAGTTTACTCCTATTATGATCATGAACATGAACAAATACACTGCACCCAAAAACTCTCAAAGCTAGATCAGCAGTCAATCTAGAAGCAGGAAAGTATGTCTTGAACATACTGAAAGGGGTTTTAAAATCTAGAACACGGGAAGGCATCCTATTAATAAGATAGGTGGCTGTCAAAATAGCTTCTTCCCAAAGAAATTTAGGGACTCCACTTGTGAATAATAAGGCTCTGGTTACTTCCATAAGATGCCTATTTTTTCTCTCGGCTATTCCATTTTGCTAGGGTGTATCAGGACAAGAACTTTGGTGCACTATTCCCTTGGAAGTGAAAAAATTGCCTAGCTGGTCATTAAAAAACTTTCTCCCATTATCACTCCGAAATATTTGAATCTTCTCATTAAATTGTGTCTCAACCATAACATAAAAAGCCTCAAACATATGTTTTACTTCCCTTTTGTCTTTCAATAGGTACACCCAACTTAGTCTAGTGTGATCATCTATGAAACTCACAAACCACCTTTTTCCATTTACAGTTGCTACCCTAGAAGGTCCCCAAACATCGCTATGGATTAACTTGAAGGGTTTTGTGGCATGGTATTTTTGGGAAGAAAAAGATGAGCGTCGGTGTTTAGCCATTTCACAAAATTCACACTGGAAAGAAGATGGACTTTTATTCATAAATAACTGAGGTAACAAGAGTTTCAAATAATGAAAACTAGCATGACCAAGTCTATAGTGCCATAACATGACTTTATTATCAACTAGAACAGAATTCAAACAAGTTGAACTAAAATTTGCTGATTTGTCACCATCTTCAAGAAAATAGAGACCTTCAAACTCTCTAGCATTGCCAATCGTCCTCCTCGAGACCTTGTCCTGAAATACACATGAAGTAGAGTCAAAGATAGCACGACAATTAAGGTTTCGAGTCAATTTGCTGATGGACACAAGATTGCAAGACAATTTTGGAACATGAAGGACATCAAAAAGAGTCAAATGAGGGGTTAATTTGATTGTCCCTTCTCCAGCAATTGCTGAGAAGGAACCATCAGCAACTCTGACTTTTTTATTTCCTGCAGAAGGAGTGTAAGTCGAGAAAAAATGGGAATTCCATGTCATGTGATCACTAGCCCCTGAATCTATAATCCAAAAACTCACACCTGTTGAATTTGTACTCATAAAAACAGATGGTACAGTACCTGTTTGGGAAAAAGAACAAGTGGGAGTGGAAGGATCGGGTTTACTGGTTTGGAGTTGAGATTGGAGAAATTTGTGCAGTAGCTCTAATTGCTCCTTGGTGAATGGTGGCACTTCTAGAGAAGGTTGCAGCCCTGATTCTTCGCTGGAACTCTGAAAGGCCTGGCTGCCACGGTTGTCTACCCCCTTTTTCTTCCAGTTAGGCGGTTTCCCATGGATTTTCCAGCAGGTCTCACGAGTGTGCCAGTATTTTTTGCAAAGATCACACCACGGCTTCTTTTTCTTGTCATTTTCATTTTTCGCAGCAACTAGAGCAGAGGAATCTATATTTTTTCCTTCCAGATTAGACTCTAATTTTAGCATAACATTCCTCCTTGTTTCTTCTCGCCTAATCTCAGAAAAAGTTTCCCTCAAAGTGGGCAGTGGGTTTTTTCCAAGAATTCGTGAACGAAGTTCATCAAATTCTTGGTTCAATCCTGCTAGAAATAGATATACCCTCTCATTTTCTTCTTTTTTCATTGCTTTTACACTATCCTTAGGACACTCCCATTCATCATTATAGCATTTATCTAATTCTTGCCATAAGGAAACCATCTCATTATAGTAAATAGTAACACCGCTCTCCCCCTGCCTAGCTTTCCACAGTTTAATTTTTAATTCAAAAATCTGAGAAGCATTTTCTACATCAGAATAAGTCTCTCTAACAGCCTCCCAAACATCCCTAGCAGTGGGAAGAAACAAATATGGTTTACCTATGGCAGCTTCCATGGAGTTTAGTAGCCAAGCAATTACCATTGAGTTTTCTGATCTCCAGGCATTCATTTTTGGGTCTCCTGGTTCAGGCTTTTTTGTCTCTCCAGTTAGGTGCCCAAGTTTTCCTCGACCATCAATAGCCAAACGAACAGACTGCGCCCATTCCAAATAATTCTTGCCATTCAGCTTGTGAGAAGTAAGCTGAAAAGACAAATGAGAGGAATCTCCGCCTTGGTTTATAGTTGTCTCGGTCGGAACTTTGTTAACAGAATTCTCAGCTTCTGTTGATGCTGCTGGGTGACGTTGCCCAGTAAATGCTGTTTTAGTCATGAGCAACACAAGAATAAAGCTGCTCTGATACCATGAAAGTTTTGGTACCAAAGTTGCATACTTTATTCATCTGTAAGGGTACAAATTTATAGTAGAAACAAACAAACAAACTAGCTATCTGATCCCTTGATTCTAGCAGATTTGATAATCAAGGGATGATTTTATTTGATCTAATTTCCTAAAACATCCAATAGCATATCAGATCTGATTTTATCAGATCAATTAAGATCTTACAAAATCAGATCTGATCATAATCAATTGATCTGATAAAATCAGATCTGATCATAATCAGATATTCACAAATCAACATTAATGATTTGGCCAGCTAAACTGCCCAACAAAAGGTGCTGCTTAAAGTAGACAAATTCATCTATACAACAGGTTCGACCAGCAGCTCTTTGATGGGAAGATGCTATAGACAAACAGGTGATACGCATGCCTTTGAGAGTTTTGAGATGAAGAAAACAGATATCTACCAGCTTAAAAGTGCATATAATGGCCAGTGAATTTAATGGGGGTTTAAGTAACCTACTCAACAGAAAGAACCAAAAGAAATTAAGAAGGGAAAATGAAAAGGACGAGAAAAAACTAAAAGGACAAATGAATAAAGATTAATAGCTTTCTGACCTCCCGGCGCAAAAGTAAGTTGAGGGAGGTACAGTAAGCTTTTCTTAAAGGGCCCAAGCAATTCTTGTCAAGACTCTGCAAATGCAAAGATTGAGAGAATGACATAAGAAAGTACTTAAAGAATGCTAAAATTCGAAAAGTTGAACCAATCTGACCTTCAAATGCTGCAAAAGACGAGCATATGTCCTGCACTTGTATCGGAGATCAGCATGGTCAGGCCTTTTCAATTGCCCACGCTGTTTAATTCATATTATCAGCAGTCTTTAAGTGACTATTTATAGAAATATCATGACATTAACTCAAGTAAAACTGAATTTTTATACCTGAGAAAAATAACTCTTATCACTCATCATAAAATCCACCAAACTGGAAAAATAGTTTCTCAAGAATTCAGATGCTCTTTTAACAAATGCCGTTTTTAACTTGTCAACTTCTGCTCGTTTTTCTTTCACCTGTAAGAGATTCAGGGACATTTTCACAACTAAAAGTTGCTGCAGCTTTTACAAACGATGTATTACTTTTTAGATAAGTAACTTTCTCTGTACAAGTGCAGAGATGACCCAATGCCTATGCGACAAGTGTTAGAATAGCATTCAATTCATTAAGTAAACGAGCAAATAGAATGTAATGACAGGACATTTAATTTCCACATTTTCCTGTCCAGTTTCAGTATAGACAACAGGCCCAAAAAAGACTTTCAGGAACTTGAATCCAGCACTATCTACACTCATGACTGAATTTTGCAACAATTCAACCATTTTTAAACCGGATCCAACTGTGGAATCCACAACAGTTCAAAATGATTTTTTTACTCAAATCACTTTATAGGAACCAGTCATCCAAGCCCTGACAGGGAAAATTTGTACTTACCTTAACATATGCATGCAGACCTACATTAATTGTCTGGCTACTTTACATGCTGAAGCACAATAACAAAAAGGAAGCAAAAAGAAAAGGCAGAAAGGAATAAGCAAGTGGACATACAGCTCTCATGTTTGCATAGCTAGGATCCAAGTTAGGCGATTCAAGTCCAGGTAGAGCATTAGTTAGCCACTCACATGCCTCAATGTTCTGAGGCATTCTTGCCTCATCAAATGAACCACCTGTTAAACACGCTGCATACTACAAACCAAGAATGAAGAAGTGAAGAAAATTAAATTATTAGATGGCACCACTACCCAGCTCCAAGAAAGAAAGAGAAATACCTCAGAAGGGATACGCAGTCTTTCAAGAAGCTTATCAAGTTCCTCAATCAATGCTTTGTTGTTTACTGACTGCATTTCCAGCTTGTTGTTGCGGGTTTCTATCTGCATATTGTGAAATAACCAATACTTCATTAGCAAAGGGGATCTAATTCAAATAATCTATGTTGCTCGGATACATCAATTCTTGCCACACCCGTATTTTGGTGTGGGTGTGGATCCGCACCCTATTTGGTCAACCTAGCTTGGGTACTTTGACTACACCTATGACCAACAAGTATATGTTGATTGGTATTTGGTTTGATTTTTGTTTTATGTCATATATATTACATATACATACATTCACATAAAATACTGGAACAACTTTGCTATTATTCCAGTAACTTATATATTAACTGTTTACAAAGAATTTGATTATGCTAGTTTTAATTTAAGAAATTCAATTAATTTTAAAAAAATATACTATAAGACCGGCTATGTTATATGGTAGTGAATGTTGGGCTGTTAAAGTCCAACATATCCACGAGATGAGTGTTGCTGAGATGTGGATGCTAAGATGGATGTGCGGTCATACCAGATTAGATAAGATTAGAAATGACCACATTCTCTAGAAGGTGCAAGTAGCACACATTGAGGATAAAATGCAAGAAGGTCGCTTGAGGTGATTGAGACATGTTCTGCGCCGACCTATAGATGCATCTGTCCGTAGGTGTATGGTAAGTGAAGGTGTTAAAAGGGGACAGGGTAGACCTAAAATAACATGGAAGGAAGTTGTCTCGAAAGACTTGCAAATGCTTGGTACCAATACAGACTTAGCTAAAGATAGAGCACAATGGAAGAAAAAAACCCATATAGGTGATAGCTACTAGTTGAAGATGGGTTTTAGACTTGTATGGAACTTTTATTATTATTATTATTATTATTATTATTATTACTTATATATATATTTAACGTATTTTTCACTTTTATTTTATTTATTATGATGATAATATGATATGAGCTTACATGAAGAAATGAGGATTCATATAGTCGATCCCAACTTGTTTGGGACTGAGGCGTAGGTATTGTTGTATCTTGACACCCGTACCCATATTCCTAACCATACCCTGAATCCTAAGATCAAAAAATACTAATGCTATACTTATATCAATTTATAATTACGTAATAGTCAGTTTTAATTTAACTTAACTAACAGTAATGAACTTAAACCACTTAAAATCTCCTGATACTTTTTTGGACTCTCTTAGCTCCCAGTTTTAGTATATGGTACATTGAATGGAGCTAACAAATTTACTTTTATACTTATTATCCTTTGCACTAATTGCATCTTCTTGATGCCATCAATGATATCACTTCATCAAAAAAAACAATCATAGATTTAAATCACCTTGTTAATCGAAAAAAAGTATTTTTTCAAAACAATCTTAAGTAACTAATTGTCATATAAATTATTCTTATATACTAATTGGTCATATTAGAGCACCCGCATCCATAATCCAATCCATATCCCCTAATCCTAATATTTATGAGATGATGAATTCGACCTCTAGATCCGCATATCAGATGCCCACACCCGTATCCAAGCAACCTAGAAAATAATAGAGTTCTGACACTCTAATACGATTGAAGATACATGTATTGTGAAAAACTTGGTCTAATAGAAATTACAAGCTAGAACCATTCTGAAGCAGATAAAGAAAGATCAACCCCATCCTATTTGTAATATTATACCAAAAGGTCAAACTTTTGCATATCCACACTCTGTTTGAATCAGGAAGGGATTCATATTCCTTTCTGATTAATTAGCTAATACAGTGTTAAAATGCATGAATTCTGGAAAGGAACGACAAACAATTTTTAAGGGTGGAAGCACAAAGAAGTGAAAGAACTATGATTCAAACTAAGTTTCACATTCAGGTGATTCGACAATTAAATATATGAATCAATTAACTAGGAAAAGAAGAATAATCATTTCTGATAAGATTAAACAGAAGCGGCTGCACAGAAATTCTTACTGATTCAATGTCTTCTCTCATGTGTCTAAGTTTTACATTAAAGATGCCCAACCATTCATCCATATCTTCAACACAGTTGGAGGCCGACTCAAGGCCATGCAAGACCTGTAGGACCAAAAATTTAGACACGGAAGCACAAACTTATCTTTATTGAAAATATGGAACAGTCACCTCATCGTACCAAAGGGAAAATATAAATGTTACACATAATAAAACATAATAAAGTGTGAGAGCATAAATATCAGGGAAATGGTAGGAAGCTGAATCTAAGGAACAGAGAACAAGGCAAACTTTGCCTGCTATTGCTCTTGGCAGACAAGAAGTTCATAATGAACGAGCTGAATAGTCTTATCAAAGTGAAAGGCTATCAATTGCAATAAAGAGGAAAATTGTAGCAACTCCTGAAAATAGAAACCAAACTCTGCTCTGACACTGGCATCATAAGAACTCTTCAAAAAGAAATACGGGTCACCTCATCTATTAATGGCTCATTCTCCAAGATGGCATGCACATTAGCAGCTTCCAAAGCTTGAAGCTCTCGCTTCAGCCGCTCAGAGAATGCCTCAGCTTCACCAATACCCATTACATAACTGTAGGAATTTGACAACCAAAATCAGGAAATGAGCCAAAATAGTGGTAAAGTGAAACAAAGGGCTTGTCGATTAAAAACAGCAATACAACTAGGTAGGAAACTTTAATCAGGGAGAACACAGTACAAACTTAGAACCCGTTTGGCCATAAATACCAAAAACTTTTTCACTTTTTTTTGGAATTTTTGAAGTTGGAGTTGTGTTTGGCCATAGTTTTTGAAATTGTAGTTTTTGGTGAAATGTAGTGTAAAAAAATGAAAAAAGTGGAAAAATTTTGAAAAACAAGTTTTTTTTGTTTTTAGTATTCCGGAATACAACTCCGGAAAAAAGTGAATAATTTTTATGGCCAAACGCTAAAAGTATAAAAAGTGAAAAAATTTCCGGAAACAAGTGAATAATTTTTATGGCCAAACGCCCACGAAGTGTCTGCTAATAGTACTGTCTACAACAACTTAGATTCTCCAACTATGAAAACAACAATAGCCAACAGTGGTTATTTAGAATATTATAATGATTCATTAAACCCATGTTGGCAATATCAAACTCAGCATTAGATGCCTAATCAAGATTGAAAAATGCCTAATTAGACTTAAAGTATATGGTCTTGTATATACATATAATAGATGAAGAGGTATTTTAAATAGATAAAAGTAGATGATTCTTCAATTCTCCATAGCATGGAGACTGCAAAGGCATTGCGAGGTAATTTCTATCAGCAACTAGCTTGCCTGATACAAAATAAGTTCAGCAGTAATGCGGTTTGCAGGTTAAACCAACCAAAATGTAGGTCCACAGTAGACACAAAATTCAGAAAAAAGTACTGGCATATGAATTACAACATTCTTTTGTAAATTTTGCATTCATAGTCACATAAACACTTTTGTAACCGAAACTTCAGCTGTTTGTACTCATCCCGCTCTTCAGCAATCTACAGGAATTCTTTGCTAATTATTTCAAGACAAAACTAATCCTACCATAAACTTCACGTCTAGTAATTAATACAGTGATTAGACATGGGATCACTGCTTGCAATGTCTTTCAGATTAGACTGGTAATTCACCATTAGGAATAAAGAAAGCATGAGAGAGCCTGGAGGGCACTAGGCACAAACAAATTAGATAGTTATTTGTATTCAGAAATAAAAGAGTGCTTTAAGACAGGTTTCTCAATCATTATTCCACTTAACACTGTACCCAGGTGGCCAAGATGAAGTTTTGTAAATCTCCTCATTTAAAAAGAAAGGAGGCTGTCTTTTGAAGTAGGTAAAACTCCTACAGCCCTCTATAATGCAAGAGAATACTTGCTTTTTAAAGAAAAAATAAGGGAGAATACTAGCCAGTTCCCTCCATGACATGATAAAGTCATGGCAAGAGGTCAACTTAAATGAAGCAGACATAAGCAGTTCAGCTTTTGATCAAAATTAGGCATAATGCAATATAAAGAAGAGTGGGAAAGAGGTTACATACGTGCCTAAAAGAGCCTCCATGTCCTCTTCCTCTGCTTGAGATACAAGTTCTCTTTCAACAGTTACTGTCATCTCACCTTCTTCTGCTATAGTAGGGAGAGGCCCATCTTGAGGATTAGCCAGTTGCTTGGTAGTTGCTGGAGTATTTTCCTGCATTAGATCTATATAAATTAGAATTACATAAAATATATCAAGCAACAGCTTTTATTTTAGTTCTTCTGGTTTAGAAACATATCATGCAATCAGTTGCAATCGAATAACTATTTCTAATGTCAATAGCTAAGTGTTTATCTTCAATTAAATAGAGAATGTACATATGACCTTCAAAGACACTCTAACTGAAGAAAGAAGAGAAAAAGTGAAAACACTGCACTTATAGTAACGAATGACTATTTGCTTACTGCAGTTTCCTTCTTTAACTAGTAGAGAGTCTCCAACTGGGTACTTTGTAGAGAACATAAATGACTTTAGATCCTTAAGCAGATTAATAGAGAGTTTCCTACATGCTTACTGCTTGTAGGAATACTAACAGACAAAAACTGTAACATTTGAACTTTAAAGGGCACAAGAGGCAAAAAGTTGTTCCAGGTGAAATGACCTTTTGCAAAGACTTCCCTGTCCATTCACCTTTAAAGACCTTTTTCTTTAGATAAGACACTAAAATTCTCAACTTTAACAGACACATTCCTGATCTTCCTTCAAAGATAAAATTATAGTATAGATCAGAAGAAAAATATTGACACTAACAGAGTCCATCTTCAGCAACTAGACACTATAATTCTCAACTTTAACAGACACATTCCTGATCTTCCTTCAAAGATAAAATTTTAGTATAGATCATAAGAAAAATATTGACACTAACAGAGTCCATCTTCAGCGAATAGATAATACAATTGTATGCTTTATAAGAGAACGGGAATAATCTTATTTCCTCTCATCAAAAGACGAAACAAAAGGAATGACTATCTTATGTTAAGTGCATTCAGAGCAACCCTATCACATTGTTCACATGCTTATTAACAGGGAGACAAAAGGCAAGAAGTTGATCAATGTAACATGATTAATGCCACCACTTAGGCCGCTCTCATTCGTGGACAGGATAAAGTGGGATTCAAGTTTCACTGATATAATCATGGCATTGGGAATAACTAAAAATTACTGGTATCCTCAAGTTTTGTATATGCAGAATTGAAGGTGGGATTATATTTTTATGACAAACATATACTTAGCCTGCATGTATTATATATTTCAAAACAATTAATTCCAGAATAATTTACATCACAGAGAAATTAATGATTAGCCAGAAAACTATTTTTCTAATATATACTAAATTAGGGTACCATATGGAAGGGGAGCCTTGGCATAACTGGTAAAGTTGCTGCCATGTGACCAAGAGGTCACGGATTTGAGCCGTGGAAACAGCCTCTTGCAGAAATACAGGGTAAGGTTGCGTACAATAGACTCTTGTGGTCCGGCCCTTCCTTGGACCCCGCGCAATAGCGAGAGCTTAGCGCACCGGGGCTGCCTTAGGGTACCATATGGAAAATCACAAAAATAGATACTCCTCTTTTCTTTAGAAAGAGTCGGTGGGTGTGGATTAAGGGTGCGTTTGGTATGGAAGAAAACATTCTTCCAACTCTCATGTTTGGTTGGTCAAACTTTTCAGAAAATATTTTTTCTGGAAAACAAGTTCTTTAAAAATGAGGAATTCGCTTCCCCGATAGAAGTAGGGAAAACAAGTTCCATAAGTGGCATTCCATACTGACTGTCTCTGCTCCCCACCCTCTAACACACGCAACTCTCACCTCCACCACCATAGCCAACCCCCCCCCCCCCCCCCGCATCACCACCACCTATAGAGTTGCCTAGAGTAAATATAAATTCTTTTGGGACAATATTTTTTTCTTATTTACCAAACACCAGAAAATAAGTAAGAAAACTACTTATTTTTGAGGAAAACATTTTTCAGGAAAATATTTCCTTCATATCAAACACACCCTAACTAGATGGAAAACAAGGAATTCTGCAAATGTCCAAAAGCACACATTGCCTGAATTGGATAACTTTTATCAGATCTCATCCCATGAAGGTGAGATTTAATGCTCCATAATCAATCTCATGTTCCAAAACAAAAAAATTTGATGAACTTTTCCTATCCCCAATAACACACCCACAATCAACAAACCAAAAACTCCCCTTAAGACTTTTCGAACCATTTCAGTGTTGTTAGGCATTTTTGAGATCTACCTTCCAAGAACATCTGATAGAAGATTTATCATCAACAAGGATGATTTAATGCAATCCTGATAGAAAAATAAACACAAAAAAATAGAGATAAACTAACTAGAAAAAATCCTTGATGACATAACTTTTTTTTTATATATAAGGAAAATGGATCCTTGATGACATAACTAAACAAAGCAAGCCAAATTTCAAGAGCCAGGGGCCTAGGTTATAATATGTTGAAAGCAATTGGCCGGAACTTTTATATGCACCTTTGCCCAAAGAGCCATCTCTACCACATCTATGCCAACAACCTTGGGGAGACGACCCAGGACATCCTTACAGATGTTTAGGATGCAAAGCAAAAGGCGGTTCCTACAATAATTAAAAGAAAAGGTCATGGATAAAAATGCTTATGTGAGAAAAATATCTCACATATTTACACACTCAATATTAAACAAATACCTATCGTCAACGTTACGCATTGTCCACTGAGGTGGAGTAACACTTTGACTTCTGAGATTATCGAAACCCTGTATGAACAATATCATCAAGAATAAGCTCCAAATATTAGTTGCAGGCTGAATGGCAAAATAGTTTTGATGTGAGTATTACCAGCATGAATGTACACCCACTTGGATCATTAGTTACCAGCTCCACCTTTGAAAGATGCTTAAGCTTGTACAGCTTTGCAGGCTACAGGTGCAAGCATAACATTGTTGTCAGCTTTAACGAGGGACTTAGCACAACTTGCTCTAAAGGAAAGTACCGGCCCAAAATGAAGATTCTGGGTGATGCTGTTAGGTTTCATGACTCTATCTATGACAGTAAGTAAAATAATCCTTCTGAACCGTTTTATCAGCGAGTTTAGAGATACTACAAATTTCTTATACACAACCAAAATTGGTAAAGCAGATGCCATGTAACATTTGAGCACTATCAACAGCATAATAAGACACAGCATCATGTTAGTAGACAAGCTAAACTAACTTATGAATTTTTTATCTTCATCCTCTAGATAATCTGGAGTACTGAAAAAGTATGTGAATAGAAGAAGAGAGTTTTAGCATTAAAAAGATAAATTAGAAGTATTTACCTCAAGAACTCCTCCATTAGAATATTTTAAGACACGAAGAAAAGCTTTAGTGCGTTGGCCTTTAGCTTTTGCTGCACAAACCACATGTTATGACTGTCTGTACAAATAGAAATGGTCTATTCTAGTTGACAACACAACTATGCATAGGAAAAAAACTCTGAAATTACTGTGGTACATCTATATATTCAAATGTTACTCTTCATTCCAGAAAGGATGCACGGTTTAAGTTATGAGACTAGGTATCTAATTAATAAATCGATTTGCTCACCTGAATCCGTAGACTGACGAGTTTATTTATGAAACATTTTTGAATAAGTAGTTGACACTTTTGTTCAGTGTAAAGGAACTTTACCAGAACATCAACATTTAGTAACAAACAACTTTATTAAAAAACCATGCTCCAAAAAGAATTCTGACTCTCCATGTAATGAGTGGGTCAAATGAAATGAGTTAGAGACAGCCTCACGTCAAATCTGATTCTTAAGCTAGAATATATGATCCACTACTAGATAAAATGTTTCTTTAATCATATGAGACAATTGGAAGACTATATTAAGCATAGCTAGCTACAATTCACTAAGCAATATAAGTGCAACATGAGTAAATTCGTTGTTACTTATGTTCTATCACCAGACAATGTGAAACACAATAACTTCCAAAAACTTTTTTTCCACTTCAACTCGAAATACTATTTTTTTCAACTTCGATTAAAATATTTCCTAAATGACTACTAACAATTGCATAACAATTACGCAAAGCCTCCATTTAATCACAAGGCTGAATTCTATGCCGTGACTGGACAGTCAGAACAAACATAAAAACCCCGATATAACATATCTTCTTTTTCCGATGAACATAATTGGAATTTGGATCAGATCACAGTAATAGATTGGAGAAATGGCGGAAAGAGGGACGGAACAATACAATAGAAACAATCAATCAATCAACTTCACGCAATGCCATCAGCTCAAAACTTCAGTGACTCATATAAATAGACAATTTCATACTCCGTTTAAGAGAAACAATCAATCAATAAATTCGACCCCACTTCCAAGTTAGTTAGGTGATTCATTTGTATCATTCTGAGATCCATTCCAATTAGACTATCTTTACACAGGCGCCAAGTGTATAAAAGGAAACAATCAGCCTTAGTTGTTTTTTTTCAAATTCCATTCTTTCTTGTGTAAATAATAATATCCTTCATAGATTCATTATAATTAGACTATTTTCACACTGGTGTCAGCAGTACCAAAAGAAAAACAACCAATCAACTTTGCCTCAATCCCAAAATAGTTTACGACAACTATATATTAATACTCCCTCCATCCCATTTTATGTATTGGTGTTTGAAAGGGCATGGAGTTTAAGAAAAAAGGAATTTTTTTTTTTTTTTTGAAACATGTGGTCTAAAAAATGACATAGACATTTATGTTGCTATAAAGTTATGTCATTCAAAGTAAAATGGGAAATTTAAAGATAAATTATTTCTAAATATAGAAACATGCCATTGTCTTTAGATAGACTACAAAGGAGAGTGTGTCACATAAAAGGACAGATGGGGTAATATGTATCTTTCAGATATTCACTACTTCCTCTGTCCCAATTTATGTGTAAAGATTCGGGAAAAGCACCTAATTTTCGATGTGAATTTGGACATAATTCTCCAACTTTTTAAGAATAAAACTTACATATTAGGAAACTACATGAGAAGTACTCTAAATTAACAGAGTTAATGATTCAAAATATTCAAAGAGTTTGAGAAAATCGCTGTCAAAGAAAAACTATTTGATTACCCAAATTATAACACGTTCTTATAGAATAGGAAGGAGGGAGTATTATTATACTATTTTACACTGAAGTCAGCAATTTAAAAAGGAACAATCAAGTAATATACTAAATCGTATTTCCAAAATTAGTTGAGTCAATTACATAGATAATCTATATCAACAACAACAACAACAACAACCCAGTATAATCCCACATCGTAGGGTCTGGGGAGGGTAGAGTGTACGCAGACCTTACTCCTACCAAGGTAGGACGGTCAATTTCCGAAAGACCCTCGGCTCAAGAAAAGCATAAAAGCATAAACAAGTCGGATAATGCTAAGAAATTCAAAGCGACATGTAAAAGCAATAATATAAAATAAAATAATGCAATCGGCACGGAGTACCACGGGGTAATGAAAGCACGAAATAGTAGATAATAGCATAAATTGGAGCATAAGAAATTATATTGCGATACATGCGATTACTAATAAGAACGGGTAACGGGACTATCTACTAGCCTTCTACTTTAATTTGGGTCCTCCAAACCCTCCTATCTAAGGTCATGTCCCTCGGTAAGCTGTAATTGTGCCATGTCGTGTCTAATTACCTCCCCCCAATACTTCTTCGGCCTACCCCTACCTCGTCTGAAACCATCCATGGCCAACCTCTCACACCTCCGCACTGGGGCATCTGTGTCTCTCCTCTTCACATGCCCAAACCATCTCAATCTCGCTTCTCGCAACTTGTCTTCCACCGAGGCCACCCCACCTTATCCCGAATATCCTCGTTCCTAATCCGTCGCTCCCGGCGTGGCCACACATCCATCTCAACATTCTCATCTCTGCTACTTTCATCTTTTTCGAACGTGAGAGATCTTAACCGGCCAAAGACTTCGCCCCATACAACATAGCCTCGGTCCTAACCACCGCTTTGTAGAACTTGCCCTTAAGTTTTGGTGGCACCTTCTTGTCACATAGCACTTAAGCAAGCCTCCATTTCATCCACCCAACTTCAATACGATGTGTGACATCCTCGTCAATCTCCCCCTCGCTTGCACAATAGACCAAGGTACTTAAAACTATTTTTTCTCTGACGACCGGGTACCAAGCCTCACTTCCACGCTTGACCTCCCCGAGGTGCTTCACCGAACTTACACTCCAAGTACTGTCTCTGGTCCTACCGCTTTTTAAACCCTTTAGTCTCCAAAGTATGTCTCCAATCCTCCGACAGCGTTAACTCCGCTACGAGTCTCGTCAATCAAGACTATATCGTCCGCGAAAAGCATACACCATGGCACCTCACCTTGAATTTGCCGTGTCAATCCATCCATCACTAAGGCAAATAGAAACGACTAAGAGCCGATCCTCGACGCAACCCCATCACAACCGGAAAGTGTCCGAGTCTCCTCCTACCGTCCTTACTTTGGTTTTGGCTCCCTCGTACACATGTCCTTGATCACCCTAATGTACGCCTGTGTACACTTCGAGCCTCCAAGCATTTCCATAGATCTCTCTTGGAACTTTATCAAGCCTTTTCTAGGTCGATGAATACCATGTGTAAGTCTCTCTTCCTCTCCCTATACCGCTCCACCAATCTTCTCACAAGACGGATGGCTTCGTAGTTGAGCGTCCCGCATAAATCCGAACCGGTTCTTCGAAATAGACACACTCTCTCCTCACCCTCATCTCCACCACCCTTTCCCATAGTTTCATAGTATGGCTTAGTGGGGCTGATACCTCTATAGTTGTTACAACTGTGATATCTCCCTTATTCTTGTACAGCAGGATCATTTCACCTCGCCCTCCATTCTTCGGCATCAATGCCGTCTTAAAGATTATATTAAACAACCTAGTCACCACTCCAAACCTCGCCGGCCCCGCGCTCTTCCAAAAATTCCCTGTGGATCCCGTCCGGTCCGATCGCTCTTCCCTCGCGCATCCTACGACCGACCCCTAACCTCCTCAACCTTAATACTCCCCGCAATACCCAAAATTACGCCGCCTTCCTCGTATGTTCTAAATCTCCCAACACAATGTCTCCGTCCCCTTCTTCATTCGCAGTTTGGTGTATGACCGCCATCTCCGTCTAACGAGTCTCCTCTACCAATACTTCTGCCACGCCGTCCGACGCACTTTGCTTGATCCACATCACGTGCTTTTCTCTCCTCGCCCGTTAGCCCCGAACAACCCCTCTCGGTCCCCTCTCGCTCTTTCTTAGATCAAGCATACGCGTTCAAAAGCCGCCGCTTGCCGTCGAAACCACTAACTTCGCCTCCTTCCTCGCCATCTTATAAAGCTCCGTGTTTGTCCACTTCTCCACCTCATCCTCGTTTTCTATCAACTTCGCATACGCCACCTTCTTTGCTTCCACTTTCCCCTCGAACTTCTCCATTCCACCACCGCTCCTTACGTCGGCCACGTTCACCTGCCGAGACCCCCAACACTCTTGCTACCACCCTAACGCAACTAGCCGTCTTATCCCACATACCGGTCGCATCCCCACTACTATCCTGTGCCCCCATATCCTTCAATTTCTCTCCCATCTCCAAGGCACTAGTCATGGTCAAACTACCCTTATTCGATCCTAGGTCGGTCATCCACTTAATTCCCTTCTTTTCCTCGCCGTCCTTTCGATCCCTAAATCCATCACCAGCTTATGGCGGGTCAGAAGACAGTCGCTTCGAATGACCTTACACCCGTACGTACCCTTATCATCCTTCCGCGGGAGTAAAAAGTCTATCCGAGCTTTGGCCACCGAACTACGGAAGGTTACCAAGTGTTCCTCCTTCTTCGGGAAATTCGAATCGCTATCACCAACCCAAAGGCTCTTGCAAATCCAAAAGCCGAGACTCCTCCTCCATTTCGTCCCCGAAGCCAAAGTTCTCCACGCACATCATCATAACCTTCCGAAATAAAAGTCTTACGTGTCCATCGGGAAATCACCTCCCACGACGTCTTCCTCAAAGTGTGTGTACGCCTCCCACCAACTCGTCCAAATCCTCCCAAAAAACGCCTCTTCTCCTCCTCGCCTGGCCAAGCCGGGCGCATACGCACTAATAATGTTCAGCGAATCCTTCAACGACCACCTTAATCGACATCATCCTATCAAATGCCCTCCTAACCTCTACCACCCGATCCCTTAATTCGCTATCCACCAAAAAACGCCACCCCATTTCTATACTTCGACCCTTACCGTAATCCACGCACTATACCCGTCTACCTCCTTAGCTTTAGTACCACCCATTTGGTTCGGGATACAAGCTATATTAATCCTCCTCTTCTTAAGAATCTTAACTAGCTCTATGGACTTCCCCGTTAACGTCCCAATATTCCAAGAACCTACTCTCAACCTAGACGCTCCTTCAACCCACTTACCCCTCCTAACCCTCGCCCCCGTCTATATCGTTTAGAGATTATTATTTTATATAGATATTAGTTGAGTCAATTACATAGATAATCTATATCGTTTAGAGATTATTATTTTATACAGGTATCAGCAGTATAATAGAAACAACCAATCAACTGCAAATTAGTTGAGGTCAGACACTACTAGAAACTGAGGCTTTTCCCACCGCAAATCAGTGGAATAAATTTGTGTTATAATACATGATTTTCCCACTTCATTCCACCGAACCAGCTCAGTCAAAAAACGCATGGTGGGAAACACGTTCCCTGGTAAACTTCCTAATTTTTCAATGTGAAAACACTACTATTTTTTCTTTCTCATGGATTCAATCAAAATATCTGTGGGCATAGCCACTGAACATTTTTCAGTGAGAAAATAATAATTTTATCAGTAGTGAGATATATGAATAATCTAAATCCTTCAGAGATTCAATAGAATTAGATTATGCTTTTATACTGGTGTCAGCAGTATAAAAGAGACGATGAATCAACTGCATGCAAATTAGTTGAGGAGAGATATATGAATAATGTAAATCGTTGGACGTGGAGAGCAAGATAATAAATAAAATGAAAGAAAAATTAATTGGGTATGTACTGGAGATAGCGAGAACTCTGGGTTTAGCCATGGCACCACGACTCAATTTGCCGGAAATGCCAATGATGCCACTGGTTTTGGCAACACGGATGGACATTACAACTCCCTGTTTTGTCCCTTCTATTGCTGCCTCGCATGCTCTTCGTAGCTCCTCATCGTCGGCACTCGATTTCGCCATCTTTAATTATAGATTCCAATCAACGTGATAATTTCAAATAGTTAGTTGCCTTGTATCTCCTTCATGGCTTCCTATTTTCCCGGTGAAAATGTCACACTTCGCCACATTTGCTATTTCCTCTTTCTTTTTTTCCTTTTTCCTTTTTCCCTTCTAGTAATTCACACTTCCGAAGGTCACACCTCGTAAAAATGTCACACCAAGTCACCAATAATTATTTTCCCTTTTATATTATACAATATCTATTTTGATCTTGCCAATACAAATCTTTCACTCTACGTAATATCTATTTCACTTGATGTTAAATGAACAGAACTGACTCGGTTAAAATGCACCATTCCTGGAATGTCCCCAATAATCACCTGAGCGGTTTTCAAATTTTTATAAAATGAACAGTAAGCCTTTCATAAGTCTGTGGTGACTCATTCTAATATGTTTTTCCTAAATATTCGATCTCGTGTTGTCGTTCCCAACCTCAAAAGTTAAAATTTGTCAAGTTGTCCACCGAGTACTGATGAACTATACCTTATGACTTTAAATCTTCATGTTC